>NC_064874.1:5787500-5842500 GCF_943734745.1 Anopheles darlingi | reverse complement strand
CTTAACTATTTTATTCACTTCAAGAATCCAATCCATTTACGCTTCACCAATGGTCCTATTAAAACAATATCACACTCAAAGTGACAGCAAACTCCTTAACGTGCTCTCTGTTGCGATTCAAATTATTTCAATTAAGAGGATAAAGAAAATTTGCAAATTTGCATCGGAAATTATGAGAAAGAGATTCGCATTCCCAATCGTTGAAGCTATTCCATTACCATTCGTCACCAAAAACGCTGCAAAACCGTACGTCAACCACATGATCGTGCTCGCACCCGTTTTGCATCATCTTATGCGAAACGACCACGACGACGACGACGACAGCGACGAAAACGACAAAGGTAAGCAGATGGGAGGATAGAAGTGAGACAGATAATGCAAACTCGCGTGCGGGGGAGTCCCACCGGTTCCGGCAGTTCCATTTCTCTCTCTGCTGCTGGCTGATGCTACTGCTGCTGTTGCTGCTACTCCGTGCATGAAGTCACGGGTTCAAAAATAGACTCATAATTCATTCCGCGCTCGACGCAGCGTGGCCTGAGGACGGCCGCCCACCGACCGGTCGACCGACCGACCGACCTACGGACCGACAGCATTTCCGCTCGCATGGACACCGGGCACGGAGACACCGGGGGGCTGGCTGTTACGCGCGCTCGCGCGTTCTGTCTGACCTCCAGACGTGGGTGATCCATTTCACTACCAGGCCCGGCCAACCCCCTCCCCCCATTAGGCGTCCGGTACCAACACTGTGTGTCTGGCGTAAGATCATTATCCTCCGCTGGAACTGCTGCTGTTGCTGCTAAAGGTGCTGCAACACCTTCTGCATAGCTCGTTGCAATTTGCATGGAAAGTAGAGTGAAGAGGCATTTCGAGAAAATGAGACGCACGTAAAGTTATCGATAACGGAAGGGCGCAGACGACGACATCGGCAACATGAAGTCGATCATTTCCCACCTCCACACGGACACGCGCACAGACAGACTGTGTGGAGCACACTTACCGCTTAAAAGCGAGTTAAAAATATGCTCGCCATTCTCCTCTCCACTCGACGCAAGATTGACTCGAGTTGACCGAACCGACGATCTTTGTTCTCATGAGTGCGCGCGCGCGTGTGTGTTGCACCGGAAATGCTGTCTATTTTCACTAGACGGCGTAAGAAGCCCCGGAAGTGCATCCTAAGTGACCAAGCAGCAGCATCCACTAACCGGAATGCGATTACCAGAAGGGGATGCGTCTGTCTTCTTGGAGACGAGCGCCACCACGCAGAGTGCAGATTCCCGATTTGAACCCAATGTCCATGGGCATGCCCATGCAGCAGAGGGATGCAAGCAATTAAGCGAAGCAATGCGTAGTAGCCGATGCATCGATTGAGGGGTCGGCCGGTGAATGGCCAATTTCAATCCGTATCATTAGCCTCCACAATCCGCCAGCGCCAATGAAACGGAATCCGACACACGCACACGCACACATACACACACATGCCCACACTCCAGCAGTCGCAGGAGTCGCTTGACATTTTCTCAGCCCCCGAAAAACCAACGAACGGGGAGAACGTGTGCGGAGAGACAACACACCTACGTGTTCTATCTCTCCCACGGCGCTAATCCAATGGTCTGGCGCCGGATAGTGTAGGATGGGTTGGGTTTACCGCGATCCAACGGTGAAAGGCTAAAAGCGAATTCCGAAAACGCATTCGCCTACCCAGTAGTGCCCACTACTGGCCACTGCTTCGAACTGCATCATGGGTGCACGGCCCCCATTCGTACAATCACACCTACAATCGTGAGCCACACACGCATAGGAATGGCCCTTCCAAATCATTAATCAATCAGCAGCAAACAGCATCGGCTCAACGGCGACTCACAATTAATCATGTTGCATAATTAATGCTGACTAGGAGAACAAATCCCTGCTCAAACTTTGGCGCCGTCCTCCTAGGAGAAGAAGGAAGAAGAGAAGCAGGATCAGGTAGGTAAGCATCTTAACACTCCGACCGACCGGGCTCTCCATCGGTGTGAGTGGGCTTGTCGTGGTCGTCGTCGTTGTCATCGTCGAGGAAGGTTCTTAAGGCATCCTCCTACGCACAACTCAGCGCCTCGGAAGCCAACCTACCTATACACCTACACCACCACCACCTACAGAGCTCAGTGCCTACGCATTCCAAGGCCTTTCTCCTCGCTTCTCTCCCTTCTTCTCCCAGGGGAAAAAATGGGCTCCAAAAATTCGGAATCGACCACGCACCACACCGCACCGCACCGTACGCCGGCGGCTGAAGCGACAAGCAAAGCTAATCCATGGGATCACCCCCGATGCAGCCTATTTGTATTTGTGTGTGTGAATGTGTGTGTGTATGAAGGCATGCAGAAGGTATCCTTTTCGGCTGGAGGGCCGTGTGGCCGAAGACAAGGACGCACAAAGTTAGCAAAGTGAAAAGCCACAAACGTTGCGGCTTAAACGCTCAATCAAGAATCGTTTAGCCGGCACACCCACCCCTCGCCGTTCTCCGCCCCGCTCCAAAAAGTGTCAATCTGCATTTAGAGCGGGGATTTCCTCTTCAATAATAGCACCTCTCTGCACGATGGTACAGCATCCATTTGATGAACATGTTAACTCGAATTGCGCTCTCTCTCTCTCTCTCTCTCTTGTGAGCTACCTTTCGGAAGGAGCGCAAACTTCCTGAAACATTGGGAGTGCGTTCGCGGAATCGAATCACGAATCTGGCGACACGAATCAAGCGCATGATAGCCGCCCCCGGTGCCGCGCGATGTCGAATCTAATGATTCGCGCTCCAGAGCACGCACCAGGTACGGGGCCAACGCCTTTCGTCAACAACGCGACGCGCGATTCCAGAGCGCTTCGAAGACCCCCCGGGAGTGACCAAACCGGGCGCACTCCCAGAGGAATGTGACCGCTCGCCAGAGCGCGCCCCACTGCCAGCACAAAGCTTCCGCTGAACGGAAGCGATGAATTTAGCGCAAGGGAAGATGACGGAATGAAGAGCAAAGTAGCAAAAAAAAAAAGCAAAACAACAAACCTCAATCACAGACAAGAAAAGGTCTCAGAAGAGATGGGATGCGCGATAGGAACAGAGGAAGTAGGAGTGTTGTGCAAGGAGGAGCAAAGGGACGGGACCAGAGCACAACCAAGCAAGGGGTGTACGTACCACAACGCAACAGCGCCGAGAAAAGAGCGAAGAAAGAGCTCCGCCACAACGAATGTAATTCAATCAAGTATTTCCGGTTCTCGGTTTCTTTATCCGTCTAGACAAGCGAGCACCACGCGCACACACACACACGTACTCGGCCACGGCAGCATCCTCTCCCCTAGAAGACCTTTCTTCCAGACAAACACACACACACAGTTGGTGCCACCTTCTACTCCCCAAGAAGGGAGCAACGAGCGACGACGACGACGTCATGCATCACCGAACATGCGACAGACGACAAATTCTCCACTCCGCAATTCCTTGCTTTGGTCCCTCGAAGTCAGTAGCAGACGTATCCCCCACCCTGTGCAGATCGCTGATCGTTTGATGGTCCAGCAGATCAACACATCCCGCCACATCTATTATTATCTCTCTCGCTAGTACGGACGGAGTCGAAGACCAAGTTTGAGTAACTGACCCAAATTAAGCATCAATCCAAAAAAAAAAGGTACTTCATAAAGATTACACGGAGAGAGTAGAAGAGATGAACGGCCGAAACGTGATGCCAACCAAGAGCACTCCCTGGTCGTGGATTTGTTGTGTCCCTGGTTCCACCGAGAGAGATTCCACAGAAATTCTTGAACTTCGCGATGCAACCCGGCGTCAGACTTCTACAAAACTTGTGGATATCGAGTTACCCCCGAAAACACTCGGGTGGGGCAGTAGTACAGTTTAGCAATGTCCCCAAGTTGTCATAATATTTTCTCACAAAAGCATTCCCCAGGAGTTCCCTGCATAAACAGTCCCGATTGCGCCGAGTCTCGATCGAGTTCTAAGTATCGTTTTTCCAGGACACAGGACAACCACGGCCAGCGATAAAATCTTCCAAATCGAAACACATTGGCTAAAAATACACATTAAATCGGCGACGGCCACCAACCCCCGCGGAGGGGAGGGGGGGCTGTCCACAAATATAGAGCCAGTAACCCCCGCTTGTGTTAGCAAGAGGGTGGTGAACCCATCAGCGGTGTGTGTAACCCAGACACGTGGTGTGGAAGAGGGGAGTGTATTGATGACATTCAGACAGCGAGCCCGGCTATGGAGAGCCCCCTGGTTCATTTTCAAACCTCAACAATCCAACGACCCCAAAAACTCGAGACGGCGACTGCGTGTCCACCGTTCCCCAGTACTTTACCCTCAAAAATCCTGAGCCCAGACGAACACCAGACAAAAGAAGAACCGGACCCAGAACCCAGGAGCGAAGATGAAGTCAGTGATGTTCATCACCTTCTTTCACAGATTGGCGGTTTGTGGGTTTGCGATTGCTATCACAAGGCAAGGATCCACCGTGCAGCTAGCCGATGATGACGATGGGGCCCCACATCGGGGAGAACCTTCTCCTTCTCTACCCTGAACTGGCCCGACTGTCTGCGTCTACCTAGCGCGGCTAATTTGAATCTCAAACGCGTTAACCTCTGTTTTCCGACGCTACTGCTGCTGCTGCTGCTGTAACGCTGATGGCAATCGTCTCCGGCCACCGAACGGTGGCGAGGGACGAAACGGTCCCAAGGACTCGTGACGGCGATGGGCCGTGGCCCATCCCAGCCATCCATTATGTCGTGGCGCAACACCCGAGACGACCGAAAACTCCACTGAGTGATCCAAGCCATCATTTTGAAAATATGATTTTCTCCTCCAGTCCAGCCAGTCACACATTATGCAGACCTCATCCAAAACCATCATAATCGTAACAATCGTAATGTTATCAATAACCACGGCTAACGGTTATCATCTCAAGACATGACACACACACACACACACACACACACGCACGCACGCACAGGACCTTCGCGTGGTATTGTGGTGAAGCGTCATAAACTTTTGATTATATTTCTCGCGCGTTTTTCTCATAACCGCCTCGTGGAGAATTGAGAAGAGGAGAAGGTGTGTTTGAGGGCTGCGGCACTTGCTCGTCTCGTCTGGACCACCGTCTGGGGACAAGTAAGCGCAAGGTGGTGGCCCCAGAGTCCTCTGAATGGATGGGTGTGTTCCCCACGGCAAAGGAGACGGGGGAGAGAAGGAGCATGGGAGCAATTGAGATGCTACGGTGGCGGTGAAATGCCACCTAAAGTAGCACAACATGGACGAACCCGTCGTCCCATGAACCCATGACTCCTTAGGGTCAGAGGAACAAGTCATTGGATTCGAGCAGCAACAGCAAGAAGAATGGAAATAAAACATTAGATTCGACCCAGACACAACAACGACTGCCTCTTCTCCTCACTCTGTCTCTCCCTCTCTTTCTCCTTAGCCCTTCCAAAAACATCCTTTTTCGGGAGGCGGGGTACAACACGATGATTGGGCTCGTCCGGTCCAGACTGGCCCCGGGGCCACACTGTAGAGTAACGCTGCTGCTGTTGCTGCTGCTGCTGATACTCCCTGAATCGAGGTCAGGGACCGTAGTACGGGGCACGTGGATGGCAAAAAGGATGCGATGATGACCAGCAGGCAGACACACCGATCACGAGCGTCTCAACACTTTTTGGCCCTCTCCTCTTCTCCTGCACTCCCGCAAAGCAACGAGCTGCTTTCAGACAAACACCCCACCCAGACGACAACCTTCTTTTGGGTGCCTCAGGATGCAGGAGGAATCATCGAAGTCAATCGAAGGTACGGTGGGTGTGCTCCTGCTGAGACACCGGGCGAACGAAATGCGACAGTTTGTAAGCAGTACGCAGGCGGCCTCAGGGCCGTAAAGTTCAATGCGAATTCGAGCCATCATAATTGTTGATACCCGGGGTAACATCTAATTAAATGGTTCCATTACAGGAATGGACAATTTTTCGATATAAATTTAATCGGTTCGAGTAATCAGTGTGATCAGACGAACAACATCTGTTACAGCATAACAGAGCCGCAACAACAAGAATTTAAGAAACTAACAGTCCTTTGCAAGCACTATTCCAGCATATATAAAAAAAAATTACGTGGGTCAAAGATACCGCCAGATCGTCTCGTCTCGAATCTCGAATCATAGCAACATACGATCTCGAATCATAGCAACATACGATACACATCACATAGCAGGCTGTGACTTATTCTGCCTCAAGACATGTCAATAGCTTCAGTATTTTTCTATGTTTTGCAGCAAAGTAGTCCCTTAAGTCCCTTGAGCGCAGTGATAGAATTCTGTTGCATATATTTTTAAGAACTTCGTATAGTCTAGTCAGCAAACGAATACAATACAATATTCGAAATGTTGTTGGGAAAATTTTAATCATTTGTTACCAAAATTGTCTCAACATTAAATACAAATCGTAGCGTAGTTTCAGCAGCGTTTTTCTCAGTTGCAAGAGGAACTCTGGCTTCCATTTATGGCCAGTTCAGTTGCTATGTTAGATACAACGAATACTCTTTCCCCCCCCCACCACTTACCGTATTCCTCCTTCGCCGGCCACGACTGGGTGAGCGTCGAGGAGGAAATGTAACAGAGAGCACTGGTCATGTTTTGGGCGGGCGGACGGACGGACGCCGACGGATTCACTTCGCGCAATACACACCCCCACAGCTATATCCGATTCAGTCTTCCGGAATCCTCCACCGGTATCCTACACTGCTGTCCACTAGCTGGCCGCGTTTGCGTGTCTCCTTTTTCGTTCGCTTCACCACTTTGCCATCCAGTGGCCAATCATCGCACAAACAATGGCACCGAGGTAAGGCACTGTTGCTTACACAGCTGATGAAACTGATGGCGGCAGTAAGCGACTAATCGCAGAAACTACAGACAACACGAAATGGATCGGAACGGAATGAAGAAAACAACAATTCGAACAAGTAGACGAAAAGGGTACGGGAAAGGAACCGCCGGAGAAGGAGAGACGTACAGAGAAAATTCCCGCTGTGAACACGAAAAGTCACGAGAAGTCGGCTTCGCTGCGTGATCTCGGTTTGCGCTTTGTTGCTGAGGGCTTGTGTCTGCTCATGTGCTCATGTGGCTTGCTAGCTAGCGCAATCACGCTATTCGTGCGGGTCACGAACACGCGTGCACACAAACACGCACACACACACTCACACGCTCACATGCACCGCGGTTTGCCAATGTTTGGCCAAGCAAGGGGTAGTGTGGTGTGTCTATTATTATCATCACCATGCCCACCGACGACGACGACGGCAACGGCGACGGCAACGGCGACGATGATGATGCCGCAGTACGACACAATGAGAGCAAAGCGCGCGCTTGACGCACTTCCTACTCCGCCGCTATGCTGTGGCGTTGGCGCTGCTTCTCTGCTCTGTTTCTGATGAGCTCGCGCATGTGTTCTGGCCGCGATGCATGTGTGTGCATGTGACGGTGACGGCCACTACTAGTTGCGCCAACCCACCACACTAACTCTGTCTTGCGTTTTTGTTGCGAAAGAAATGACACAAACGGCAAAGCGAAACTGCCGCCCGCTACAGGCAGCAACAAGCGCTAGATGGAGGGGTGGATGGATAGATGATGACAGAGAACGCCAGGGGCCCGGATAGCTGCCGACTTCTAATCGGCCTCACCGCGATCCAAAGCACCCCACAACACAACAACTAGACGGCAACGGCAACGGCGACTGCGACGACGACGACTCCGTCCGTGGCACTGTTGCTTAGGCGGGGCGCTGTGATCGAGTTTATTTTTACTTTCTCACGCCCTCGACGACGAAGACGACGGCGACGGTGGCGTCTTGAAGACTGAAAGCGGAGCGCACCCCGAACAGACCGGAGGCCACCCTCTTCACGCACGCAATTGACCGAAAATTATGCAACCCACACCCAGTCGGCTTCTGATTAAGTAATGCTGTGTGTCCTCTCTTTCGCTCTCTCCCTCTCGCTTTCCCGATATCTCTCTTCCTAGCAAACACACGAAGCCAACAACCAATTTCGCATCACGAAATCACTCTGAGTACGCTGCAATGCACGTCAACAGCAGTAACCACGGTATTAGATTACTTGATCAGTTTCCTCTCGACTCCAATGACAATCTGGAACGGGATCACTTTTGTTTCGATTTGCACAACAGTTCATCAGTTCTAAGCTACTATGTGAGTGCAACTGTCACATGAAACATATCATTTTGAATCTTTACGCACTAGAAATTGGGAGTAAATAACACACTAACCGACGGTGGCACTCAGCACTTTACGCGACTTGCAATGGAACAAGCGAATCCGTACGCTGCCTTGCCGTGCGTCCGACCGCTGAAAGACGCGAATCGAAACTAACGGCTCGTGTGTGTGCCAACAAAGAAGGAGCGGGGTTTTCGATTGCACATGCCCGGGGAAGGGGCGAGTAAGTCCTACGAAAGGTTCTCCCCTCAATCTCAACCTACGGCAACAAAAGCCAAACGGCGTCATCACACAGCGCAACCAGCACTACCCAGGACAGGGGCTGGCGCAACGATCCTCCATGTTTGTTCCCCTCATTTCAGGTCTTCGCGCACCGATACCGTGAAGCCTGCCCGAGAAGCGATCGAATACGATGACAAAAGTGTGTGCGAAACGAAAGACCCGACGATGCTGACGTCGCCCAGTTGCCCTTTTTTTTGCTTCATTTTCACTTCTTTCATTTCCCTCAAGTGATCGGTTCGGCGTTGATCGACGCGGCCGGTGGGAGGACCGGCGTTCTGTGTGGGTGTTGGGGTACCGAAGAGTTGCCGACGATCGAAGGACGAGACCTGTCACTCACTCTCTTTCTGTGCGCGCAGGACTGCCATAACCGTCAGGTGCGGAGGTAATGTAGTTTGAGGCAGGGAAGTGTCGCGCCCACGACGTGCACTTATGACGATCGTCAAACAGAGAAAAAGAGAAACATAAGCATCAGCAGCAGGTACGGCAGCACCAGCTTTGACGTTAATTTCGAATTGTCCCGTTTGATACTTCCTGTTTCCTGGGAGAACTACCCATCGCTCTTTATTGCTGGAGGTGCGTACGACGAACCTTAAGGAAGGACATTGACCGAGTGCCGAGTGTCAAGGGATCAAGGAGAGGCAAGATGATCGTCACTTTTCTGCGGTGATCTCACCCAGCTGCAAATACACTCATCGCTGCAGCAGCAGGAACAGCAGAAGCAGGAAGTGAATACTTCTTGCAGTAATGCCATCAATCATTCTTCAGAAGCAAGTCGTACCCCTCCCCTTCGAGTCTGTTTTCTGTAAATATTGACGTAAACTTCAAAACTCTCATGCACCTCCGGAGTTGCTATAGGCAACGATAGGCCCTATAGTGGCCGGGTATGACAGTAAACGGCGAACGAAAAGGTCATGTGCATCTCCATCATGACATGAAGTGACTCATAAGCAGACCTTGACGGCTGGTACACGTTCGAGACGTGCACAGAAGCGCAAGAGCATGCAAACCCCATATGGCACACACACACACACGCTCGCGCACACTCGAACGTTGGCCTCCAAATGCACCGATCAGCGCCGTGGTGGAGGCGTCTCGGCTTAGCCAGCGAGGCAGGGTGTTGTCTGGCCATCATCGATCATCCCAACGTTCGGTTGCTGCGCCGGAGCAACCGACAATGCCCAGCAACAAATTAGTCGAGACGAGAACTTAAAGATCGTTGCTGTCTTCTTGTTCTTGCACTTCGCATCTCGATAGTGCTCTCTCTTTGGACTACCCCTCAAGGTAATGAGAGGATGTAGTATGCGTGTATTGGCAAGTGCTGGTGTTGCTTGGATGAATAATGATGCGCTCATACTCTGTTCTTACAACTCGCAAGAAGTTTATGGGCCCGATGAATGAACCGCGTCTAGCCTCGATCATATGCGCATGGCTTTATGCGCCGAATCCATCCAGCTCGCTTTCTCTCTGGGGGGTACATTGGGACCCCCTGGCAACAATAATCCATTTTGCACGTCTCAGACTCAGCACCCAAGACAAGAGGCGTTGGCCAATTTCGCGAATCTCTCTCAAAACTCACAGGTCACGCTGGCTTCCGTTTCCAGGCGGCAGCACTCCAACGATGCTCGAAACCTCACACCTACTTTCTTATCGCACCCAGCCAGAGACACCGTCACAGGATCGACCATTCATCCTGCATCGCACGTTCACGTGCTCAGTGTGCGCGCGTGCCCCGCGGCTCGCGCCATTCGCTTTCTCTCTCTATCTTGTCGGCCGGCGGCCGAGAAAAGGTGCGCAATGCGCCCGAGAGAGTGATTACTTCATCTAGCGCCAGTGTACACACAGCCGAATCGCGGCCACTGACGTTGCGCGCAGCAGCATGACGAGGGCAAAAGAGATTAGCAACACATTTTCGGGACCACACGCCACTGTAACCAAGTGGCCACACGTTGCTTCGGATTCTGGAATTTCCTTTTGTCGTCACTTCAAAGCGACAGGGACGGTCCGATAGCGGAAAAGGGGTTACGCACGACATCAGACATCGAAAGTTGTCGTCTGGGGTGCGCTAGTGCGATAATGGGACCGTGCTAATCACTTTCGACACAAAGCAAGGGATCCCCCACTCTTCTCTCGTGGAGCCTACAGGTAACGATGCGCACTACAGTGTTGAACTCTTTTTCACTTGATCGCTTCGTGATTTAAGATATATTCGGGAAGAGCTACAACGATAACGAAAAATCATTTATTATGTCCATGGGGTTCTATGATTCAACGAAATATAAGCTTACTATATAAATCATAGTCATGGCTTACTTCATACAGTACAGTACCGATGAGAATAGAGTAAAGCTATTTCTACACATATTGTAATACTATTTTGTAAGTAGCATTATTCAACTTCTTCAGGAACTGCAGACAAACGCAAACGATCGTACATTGATCTGATGCTTGGATGGAACCCAGGGCAAACTCAAACACTATTCTCCAACTCGATGTTCTTTCCACTCAAACCATTGCGTAAAGGCATCATGATCATCCTTTGCACGCATAACGCATAACGAAGCTACCAAGGAGATAAAAGAAAAAAATAAACCTCAAACAAACTATGTCCGCAGTCCGAGAATCGCGCGTCAACCGCCAGAGCATGTGACAGACGCCAACAGCGGTGATCACCTGTACACCTGATGACGAGTGCTCGGCAGTAACGAGCGATGATGAAGATGCAGGAGATACAGAGAGTGAGGTACAGATGTACCTGGCCCACCCACCCAGTCTGTCTGTCGGTCGCTGGGTGGTGATAATAGTGTCCACCTTTGACCACCGTTGTGCCTGTATTTTCGGGGGCCGGGCGAGGGGGTTTTGTTCGGTGTCCGATTGTGACGATGCCAAGCTCATGCGCCATCATCGTCACCATCGTCATCGTATCACCGTGTCACCGAAGAGGAGGAGAATCATGTTGAAGCTTTACCAAGGAGCGACGGCGTAACGTGGGAGCGCGTGGCTTTTGTCATTCCGCGAGTAGCAGCCAGTTGTTTGCTTATCTGGTTTGAAGCATTTAGAAGAATGGAGAAGATACTGCCCGTCTTTTTCATCGACCAATGACCCACATCGTGCAGCCTAGTGAGTGTATGGAGCAATCGTCATCAAACGTCAAATCAGTTTTTTGTGCCAACCCAGAGGACTTTAAGCGACTGGTTACAAGTGAGTAAAGGATTTTTAATTTCCACATAAATCGTGTGGAACACATAAAACATCGAAATCGATTCTGTCGTTTTATGCTGCAACGAGCTGCAACAAAGGCACAAGAAAACACATTACAATCCCTGTTGCCCCAATGCCTTAAACGCCTTAAATAGAAACTCCTCGCATTCTCCCCGAAGCTTTCAAGCCGATGGCGGCGCAGCAGCACACAAATCAATCCGGCGCATAGAATGTTCTTTACGATGCCAGCCAACCAGCCAGACAGTCATTTAAAGTGAGGCCTCATCACGACGACGACGCCAACGACGCCGACGACGACTGCATTCTGCGTGCGAAAGCAGAAGGAGATGCGACCATATTTAACTTGCGAAACGAAGGCGAAACCGAAGGAAAACAAGGCGCGAACGGGCGTCCCTTCAGATACAGAGCGCATCGGTGCTTCCCTTCCGCTGGTTTAATTATAGGAACCGAACGCGCGAATTCAGACGCAGTGCAGAACAGAGGGCGCGCGAAAGAGAGAGAGAGAGAGAGAGACAGAGAGCCACTAGTACACGGTGGGGCCCGGGGCTATACCAGCCGGACACCATCGTCCACCTCCTCCGCTACCGCCGTCCGGGAGCAGCACAAGAAGGCAACGAACTATTGCCGGTTTGCGATGCAATTCGATCGGAGCCCCGTAATCGTACGATTGCGATTCAAAAAAGGGAAAAAGTTGACCCATTAAACGTTGATTTATTTTTGGTCTCCACGTGGTAGGGAGATGCAGACGAAAGGAGGAAGAGTGTCGCCGTCGCCTCCGTTTAATGGTTTCGACGACAACGACAACGACGATGAGCGATGCCTTTAAAAAAAAAGCGTCCCCCGTAACATGAGCCTCGTGGACACGATTGCAACAATTTAACGGCAGTAGATGGCTCCAATTCCAATCGGAATTCCTTCGCATTAGCAGCTTCTTATCAGCTGGACGCAACAACAGAACTTGTATTGACACAACCAGAAACAAAGCCGGAAGCAACCAACTATCCGCCGATCCTCGATCGATCCAAAGGCGGATTTCCCTTGTCCGCGCTGTTTCCGAAGAGTGGGCCCACTCATGTCGAGCACTCTGTCGAGGATTTACCGAACGGAACGCGATTAGCTACCGTCAATAACCCGGGACGGCGCATTCCAAATCAATAATGGCGGAATGACACTCCGATGGTTGAAGTGACTCTGCGGGGAGGATTCCTCTTCAACCAAAAACTGATTTAAACCGGTTTCACAAGCCCCACCACCCGGGAAACTGCATAAAATGGGACAAAAATAAGACAAGACATTTATGATGTCGTAAAATCCGAAGAAGCCAATCTTTAGCTCTCATTCTTCCCCATCTTCCGGATGCATCACAATCATTCGACCAAAAAAAAAACAGAATGGCAACGACAGGTACGACGAGATGAGGCTCGCCGGTGCAAACCGCATTATACGCAGAAGCGCGCGGGAAAAAGGATACACGACGACGACGACGACGACAACGGCCGCCTGATGATGATGATGATGACGATGAGGCGCGTTAATTTTGTAAATATTTTGAGCGACATCAATCTCGCCCCTTAATGGGCTCATGGGTATGTTTTATGGTATGTGCACTCTGAGGCACGGTGCAGCTCCTTCCGTGATACGGGGAACCTGCTCAAGTCATCTCAAGAATGCACCGTGGTCCGTGGGTATTACCCGATTTAATTGCATTTCGCTGCCCACCTTAAATGGTGATTAACGTCGCGCGCGGGAGAAAAGGGGGCTGGTGGACTATCGGGTGGGTGGATTGGTTTATCGATCGAGTACCAAGAAATCCACTATCCTGTGGGGCTCCAGCTGTAGTTCCAGCTTATTTGTTTACCAAAAATAGTACAGAAGAAAAACCATTGTTCGATAACATGACATGTGTGTGAAATGATGATCATCGTGCATCGGCCTACTGTGTGTATATGTGGAAACGGTATTGCACAACTCCGGGGCGGGCGCAGTAGCCGGACGAAATGATAAAATATGGGCGCCGCACACTATCGCTCGCTCGGTCGCTCGCTACTACGCCTAGTCTCATCTTTGGGGCAAGGGGAGGGGCCAGCCGCGACGAAGTGACCATGACCGAAATTACCGCACACAGCACACACTTCGCGCAAATACTGCCTCGTCACTGGCATACACGTCTCGCGCGCTCGCTGGGCGGCCAAAGATGATAAGACCTCCTCCTGCCGAAGCCTGAGCGTGAGAGACAGAAGCGTGACTTGCGTGCATTCGCCGCGTTCGCGCCCAACGCCAAGCAAAACATCATTTGCTGACTGTTGCTGCTGCTGCTGCTGCTGGGTCAGTTTGGTGGACACAAACGAATGGGACCGACGTACCAGCTTCTAACATCAAACGCCACCAGCACATCAACACCTCGGGGCGGTTATCAGCGATCGCTCAGCCACTCAACCGACGTCACACGTACCTCAGCTACGTAAGAGACGCAATCCTTATCTTCTTCTTCTTCTTCTGCTGCTGCTTCTTCTTATTGATTGATTGCCCGCTAAACTGATAAGAATCGTGGAGCAAGAGAACGGACCGCGTAGAGCGTGTTTCTAGGAATATTTTTTCCCAGAAATACCGCGCGCATTGGAGTTGCTGGTGGCCAGTGGACCGGTAAATCGGTCAGTCAGGAATGACCATGGTGAAGGGGGAGCATAGGAGCTTACTAGAGCGCCTACCTACAGGTCACCTAGGTGGTGGCCGATGGCGACATAACATACCGTTCAGGTGTGAATTCTCGAAATTGATAAGCACGACTCCGCGATGTCCGGTATGTGTGACCGAGTTGGACCACCGGAGCGAGTGAGTGATTGCGCAATTGATGGCAGCCGACATCAGAATCCACTCCGCGGCATACCGACGGAAGAGGAGAAGCGGTACGAGGACGTTGCTGGCGACAAAGGACAATCCACTCCAGGAACTTGCGATGGTCAATCCTGGTCGCTGGTCGTCCACTTGTGCCGTGTGTGTGCACTGACCTACACAACATGGATGGATGCTCCAGTTCCAAGCATTTTCTGGTATGGCTCGAGGACAAGACATTCGAATCTTACCAACGAGCGTCACACTCTCGGTGTTCCACTGGCAACATAGTAATGTTTACGACCACCGTAGCACCAGGACCCGTATACACCGGTACACACCGGTATTCCGTTCCTGGGGGCGAGCGGCAACCCTTTGACATGGCCATGGCTGGGGGAGAAGGGTGATTTTATGGTATAACTATACATCATAAACAACGCAACGCAACGCGGGCACAACATTGTCCGCGTGTTCGCAGAAAAGAAGCTCCCGCTTCGCCCAGTAGCCAAGGCAAGCCACAACAAGACAGAAAGCTCCCCTTCAAGCTTCTACAGCGAGTGCCTTGCCTGCCTGGTGGTTGATTTATTATTTTTCTAAACGCAAGATTCCACTGGCAAGACACACTCGCGGCCGGTGGCACTTTGTTAGTGGTTTAGCGGGGGTAGAATGGCCGTAATAACATAAAAAACCCCTTGCCTCGGTTATGGCATCCGGAGTTCAAAAGTGCCATGATGGCGCAACAATTTTAATCGCACCAACAGCAAGAAGCCCAAGTAGATCGCGGTTCCGTGATTTCGCTTCGATAATCTCCGAGCGTCACACATTGTTTCCGGACAGTACCGAGAGTTCCACCGGGGAATGGAATGTATCGTGTTGTCAATTCATCGAGAGAAATAGAGAGAAAGAAAAAACCAACAGAATGATAAGGAAGCTGGAGGGTGATGGTGAAAATCCGAAGTGAAAAATGCGCGTACCGTGTTGGCATCAACATGTTTTGCAAACTCGTAAGCTCGCGTATCAATAAGCTGCAGCGATGTCGAACGATTCTTCTTCCAATTGACTCCAGTGTTCCAATCATCATTGTGTACCGGAGTGGCGAATGCAAAAATGACTTCGAAAAATCATCGAACATCGAACGAAAGAATGTTTCCCCAGCCAGGGTAATGGACAAAAGGGCCATCGAGCAAAATAATTGATTTCGAGTTCGCTACACCGTCCGCCCCCTCTTATGTGCCCTTGTTGTGTCTTTATTGCCCCACGCTACGGAGCGCAAAAATTCAAAAAAGACTAGGCGTCTCCATTTGACGGAAAAACGCTGCCGAGAGAGACGAGATACAGCAAGTGTGTTAAGACGAGATACAGCAAGAAAGAGAATCTTCTTCAAGCGTACCAACAGTACCAGGGGTGACGTTGATGCAGGTTAGTAATCGGGGCTTCCCGGTGTCCTTCTTTTACAGAGCGCTTGGCAACAATGAGCTAAGGCAATCTGGAGGCGTAACATGGAAATATTACCATTCGGGCATCTAAACACCCTTGGGAGAGATCTAACCGTAACGCGACCAGGGTAGTTTTTTGTTGTTTTGAGTGACTTATATTTATTTCATTACAGATGACGAATCGGTTACAACCGTTTTGCTACAACAACAAAAATCTCGCTGTCAGACACATTTCACACAAAAAATGTGTTATTCAAAAACCGTAAAAAGGCCAGACTATGCCACGACTCAACAAGAAGTAACATCTCGCACCGTGTAAGTACATTCAACTTTGTTCGTAAAATTGTGACTTTAGCTGACTGACAACTGACACATCAGCCGCCACTGGAAGCAAAACTCGGGACCAAATCAGTAAAAGTACACCTGCGTCATGTCGCTCAAACCGGCCCGAAACCGCCGGGATGCGGCACTCTATACCACAGACACACACACGCCACATCCTCGAGGAGTTGGTGAACTCCGGGAAACGTCCTACTACTTGATCATATTTTAAAATTCATCAGCAGCAGCAATGGCATGGGGCGTATAAGAAGAAGAAGAAGAAGAAGAAGAAGAGGCGAACCAATACAGCCAACGCTTTAATGTGCGTTTTAATTAGCATTTGCAGCAGGGGCCCACCAGACACGGAGGCGGCGGCGACGGCTTTCGGCTGCCGAAAAGCCTCAGACAAGCGCCACGCAGACCCAGCCCCAGACAGACAGGCCCACCACGCCTGCTGCCTTCTCTGCCTGTGCCGAAAACATTCCCATTATGGAAGAAAGTTTTCTCGTCGACAAAGTTTCCAACGATAAGTGAATTGTGACCTGCGCCAGGATGCCGCCCCTGCTGCTCTGAGATCCACCCAAGTAGAAAAAACGAAGAAATAGAAGACGATTTTTCATTCTTCTATCGCCAGAATATGGTAAGAAGGCCTTGGAGAGCGACAGACCACCACCGTAGATCAGCAGTCAGTTGATCTTATCTGTGGCGAAGGATGACGTCAATCTCCAGTGACCCATCGCCCAACACGGCGCCCAAGCCCTACCCGCGATTGCCCACTGATAATCATAGAGACCAGTCTATGATGTTTGCTAACAAAACGCGCCCACTAGAAGGTCTACTAGATGATAAATAAACTTTCCCCAGCTGTTGATGAAGTGGTGATGTGTTTTTCCAAGGGATTTTTCCACCTTAAAGCACGAAAAGAGCTTGATCATGGGTTGTATGGTGGGTACTTACATTTCTGTTTTGCTTTGTCGGCCAACATCTTGCTGCTGTTGGTGGCGCTGCTGCTGCTTGCTATAATATCCGTATCGACCCAATGGCTAATGTGGGATTGCTGCTGCTGCTGCTGTTGCTGCAGTGTTTGTTGCAGCTGATACGGTTGGTAGCTTAGCGACGCGCTGTTACCGCTCGCCTGCTGCTGAGATTGTTGTGTCAGTAGTAAATGCTGCGATTGTTGCTGCAGCGCCGGCAAGTGGAGCACGCTCGCTTGGTACTGTTGGTAGCTGAACGGTAGTGTCTGTTGTTGTTGCTGCTGCTGCAACTGTTGCTGTTGATAATCGAGCTGATCCTGCGACTGTGCTCGGCTCACCTTCAGCGACTTGAAGCCATAGATGATGTTATCGTTGATCAGCGAATCGAGATCGCTCCCGAACAGGAGATCGTCAATGTTCCGGTTGACGGCAAGGATGCGCTTACCGCTTCCACCGCTACCACTCGAGCCGCCCTCGTCCTCGGTGAGGCTTGCGAGCTCACCCCTTCCGCTACCACCGTAGTCCGATCCACCGGAAGAAGAGTGACCCCCGGTACCGGCGGCGACAACCGATGCTACGATCCCGTGTGCACTAGTACTAGCGTTGCTGCTACTACTGTTGCTGGCACTACTTCCCGCGCCGCCACCACCACCACCACCACCACTGCGACCGCGAGTACCCACGACGCTACGGGAACTGCTGGTGCTGGTACTGTCGGCGTTACTATCAGCACTACTGCTGTTGCTGTTGGTGCGAGCGAAGTTCGCTACAGGTTTCGTTCCGCTCGCGTCCACGAACTGTCTTCGTCCACTGCCCACCGCACCGACACAGTACGCTCCTGCGGAGGCAAAAATTTCACCACCTCCTTCACCGCCCGCTACTCCTGTTATTTCTCCTGCAATGCTACCACCACTACCCGCTCCTAACCCGGTGCCTCCACCACCACCACCACCGCCACTTTCTTCTGTTCCTCGTGCGTGAGCCTCGACCAGCTGCTGCTGAAGACTATTGCCAACCACGCCGCCTTCCGCCCGTCTTCCGTTTCCTATGAAGCCGGCCGTCTTCGGTGGTGACACTCGCTGACTACTACCGCTGCTGCTGTTACTACTGCTGCTGCTGATGCAGTTGCTATTCAGCCACAACGTTGTACCGCTCGATGGAACTTCTTCAGCACCTCGTGCACCTACCACTACGATGTCACCGCCGCCTCTTCCTTCACCGATAATCCTTCTGCTGGCTCCTACTGCTACTTCCGCTCCTCGAACCGCACGGCCACCACCACCACCACCACCACGCGCTAATACTTCCGGTATCTCCGGTGCTCTGCTCGCACCACCAACAACCGCAGCAGCCGTGACTGCGCTTCCTTTCGTGTTGCTTCCGTCGATGTCCTTCCGTGGACCGGAACTAATCACGCTCTGTTGGCTGTTGCTTCCGACGGAGCAAGGTTCTTCCACTAGCACGCTGTGACGGTTGCTACGGTGACTCGTGTTGTTGTTGTTGTTGTTGTTGATATTGCTGCTGCTGTTGATGATGTTTCGATTGCCACCGATCAACAGGTTGCTGAGATGATGATTCTTCGCTTCCGGCAAGTAACCAGTTGCCGCCTTCCGCCTATCGGGGGTGTCGATAGCGTTGTGATCCACACCGCAAACACCACGACCACCCGCCGTGTCGCAGGGAAGCCTGAGGCCTTGATTCTGGACTATCCGTGCTGCTGCTGCTCCTGCTGCTGCCGGTCCTACTACTTCTTCGCCTTTCCAATGGCCGTTAGTAGTGTTGTTGTGTGTTGAAACCGCACAGAGGGAAACTATCATGCCATCGGCAGATACACGCTAGACACTACTTCCGTGCCGCACATCAAACAACCAGCTGGCCGTCTAGTGCACTTCGCTTTATCAACAATACGCACGCACGCACTCACTCACTCAGCGACACACAAACACGCACCACGCGGTGCTTTTTCCTTTATTGATACCGGCACAAACCAAACACGTACATACACACACATACACACACCCTCTGCTTCCACCACCAGAAGATGCCGCACCCGAATACGCTTGTGACACGCGCGAGCTCTCGCTTTTTTGCACTTTTCTAGCTGCTCCCCAAAAAGGGCACAAAACTTCACTTCCGGGCGCTTCCACACACTCACTACCGGAGAGATCGACACGATAATAGGGAACCGGGAGCGCGTACGGTGGCTACCCGGTTACTTCTAGGCCTTGTAGGCCACTCTGGCAAAGCCCACTGCCCCTCGTCACACTACGCCACACTTTAGTCGTTCAAACAGGCTGCTGTGAACCCGGAGTTACAGGTTGCACGCATCACACACACTGCGATTGAGGAGGACCTGCAAAGGAAGAGAGAGAAGAGGCTAGAGAAAATTCATTCACACTCGAGGGTTAATAACGAAGCACGGGCACTGGGCGACAGAGAAACCACCGTTCCCTCCGGTTGCCCGCTGCTAATCTTCCGTCCATTGGAGCGATGCTAAATGGGTAGAGGTAGAAGGTGGTGTGTTTCGCTTGCACGCGACCTAGGCTACGCAACGGGAACGTTCGACGGTGACAGCAGGCAACACAACCCACCACCACTATGTTCACTTGCCAGCACTCAACTGTTCAGCCTGCTGCGATCAAAACACATCGGCATAGGGTACGAAGTGCGAGCGCTGCTGAATCACCACCGGCGACAGTAGGCCGCGTCGTTTGGTGAGACGCTGATGCTTTCAGAAACGTGGGGGTTTCCCCGTGAAACCACGAAACCACTATCATTGTCCGCTACTCCGCCTAAACCAGCCAGCCGGTCTATCGACCGCGACTAATCATTGGGCGTCCCAAGGACGGCGTCTAAGGACGCTTGTTGGCCACGTGTTGATGCTGCAACGTGCACGGGACAATCCAAAAGGATAAGGGGTTTTGTTGTGGAAAAACAGGAAACCCGATCGCATCATCTCATGGTCGGTGGCCGGGTAGTAACCGAGTGAGTCGCAATGACTGTGTTCTTCTTCTTCTTCTTGTCGAGATCAAAGGATATTCCACACTTTTCCCCGTGATGTCAAGTGTGTGTGGTGCTCTTTGGTGCCTGTAAAGAGAAGAGAATGGAAAACGAATTAGAATAAATTATGATCTTACTGGGAATCTTTAGAAAGAGAAAGAAGATATCAGAATGAAACGCGATTCAAAATTCAAATTCAACACAGAAAGTCAATCTCCGGTACAAACATCACTCACCAAGCGGCGATGCATAATCGAGTTATCAATTGCACCGCGAGGAGGGAGCGGACCCCAGAGGAGATAAGCAGTGTGATGTAAACACTTCAAAACAAACGTCCCAACGCGCACAGCTTTGCAGCGGTGTTGCACCTCTCGCGCTTTTGTTCCGCTACTTTGAACGCTGCGCAAAAGTCCGGGCTTAACACATCCGGAGCCGAAGAGAGTGAGAGAGAAGGAGAGAGCGAGCGAATTTGTCGGCGTTGGTGCCAAACTTGCATCGTCACGATATTGCGATGCATCGGGAAAATTAACGATCGCGCGACACACCATGCTGCCGCCACCTTCGCTCAACCGGATGATGTGCGCTGATGATGATGTTCATAGACCCCCGGCGCGGACAAAGGTCCATCCACTGCCGTCCTCCTGGCTCTGGCTCATTCCAGTGCGCACGGATGTAAACAACGGCGACCACGACAGTGGCTCCAACAACACCACTACGTGAACGCAAAAAGGTCATCTTGTGTGTGTCTTTTATTGCGCGCCAGCCCCATTTACGCTCCACGATCGAACGATCGACGAGCGTTGCTCGTGGTGGAACAGTTAAGCCATTGCAGGGTTGCAGCCGCCGGGGAACCACGAGCATTTTGTTGACTTCCGCATTCTCTAGAGCACAAATTGATTTGTATGATGATTGCACTCTTTTCTACGACTCAACACATTCATCGCTGGAAAAACGAAAGGCATGGCCGCTATATCGAACGGAAAACCGTGGTTGCAGGCTGTGGCTAACCCGCTGGACACCGAGTGTCCATGACGTGTTTTCTCTCAGACGGAAACAGCGGCTTATCCCCGAATCCGTAATCGATTCAATTTACGATTAATTCCTGCCTCTTATCTGCACACTTGGAATCGTAAAATAGGTCAGCGTAGACTCCCTCCACCCGACCGAGGGGGAGCTGCTCTGTCCAATCCCGACTATTAATCTATGTACAGGAGCGAAGCCGGGCAAGATCTCCCGCTCTTGCCGTAGGGACAATTTTTGAGCCTGTATTTGGAACGGGCGGCCGGTGTACGATTGTGTCAGAAGCATTCTTCCACCATCCACAAGAGCTCTCGGCGGTTTGAGGTGGAGGTTAGGTAAAAATGTTAAATGAACCATCCTACCCCGGTGTCCTCGCCATCAAAACCATCCTTATGTATTCTTGGCGCATACATTGCTGCTGCTGCTGCTGGGAAACGAATGGAGTTTCGATCCAAATTACCCGTTCGACAACCGGTGCAACCGGGTATCGTACGTATCTCGATATCTGGGAATCGATATCCTCTACATCAATTCACCGAAGATGCATGCAGCGCACGGTGGTGTGTGAAATGCAAAAAACGATACACGTCGATGGCAAGCGAACGGAGTCGAACTATGAATGAGAGTGGTAGGACCCCGCTACGATACACCGATTTTGGCTATACTACACTTGCGGACCCGCTCTCGAGTGCTTCGTCGATGACAATATGTGAATGAATCGCGCGACTGCAGGGGGGCTCTGGATGCAAATGTCCGCACCGTGTGCTTGCCCGAATCATACGCGCATGTACGAGAAACATCTCACCGATTCGTCGTCGTATTATCGTTCGCTTTTTCCTGGTTTACCATGTTGAATGAACAGCAGAAGACATTTCGGAAGATTTCTACAATGGCCTTCCAATGGAAACAATTATGTAAAACAATCGAGGGTCCTCTCGCTGGTGGTCAATGATGCGTGACAGCAGCTGAGCATCCATTACCAATTAAAAATCATCGATGAAGGTCCCTGGTTCCTTTCGGCATATCAAAAACCAAATCCACCTCCGTGGAGTGGAGACGCCCAGTTGCTGGTGAGAGACCCACGGATGGAAGGTCATACTCCAGCCACTGAAGCTTCTGGGCTAAAAAGAGAGGAAAAAAGTTAAATTCAGACGTATGGTGGCGAGTTGGAAGGTACAAGTGACAATGACGCCAGCACTGGCCAGGGAAACGCGGGTCGCGTCTCGAGTTCGTCACGAGCCAGAGAGTTCACCTCTACCATCCACTCACCCATCCACCCACCCTACGGACCTACGGACACTGACCGACAACAGTTGGTGACGCTTAATCTAGCGTAAAACACTCCCGAATGACCTGTTACATGGATCGTTTGGAACGGAGCCATCATCTTCAACAGCCGTTAAGGGTTGCACTGGAAGAACCGAGGCAGAACCGAAAGCCGGCGTAATGCGGGAAGGGTCCACGCACACACACACACACACACACACCACTCTCTCCACGTTTCTGGAACCCCCCCAAGGATCCTCAACGTATCTGAGGAAGCATGTTTGTCGCCCGTTAGACCATCATCCGGTAGGTCCAGTATGAACCGCTCAAAACAAATGGCAAATTTTTGCACGATTTAAACAGTAAAGCTCGTTTGACGGTGCCGGGTTTCAGGTCATGTCCACGGGGTGATTTTCCTGCCATTATACCTGTCTGAGGTAGCTGAGCTTAAACTCATTTTACGCCTCATTTTGTCTGAGGTTTTGGTTGGCTACTTGACTGAAGCTGGCTAGACTTCATGAAGCTGTAGCAATCGATTGTAATCAACCGGAACTTAGTCCTTTAAACAGGATATAAACAGGGCTTATTGATTCTTGGTCTACTAACAAGAGTGACGTCACTTTAGACTTGCGTTAACGGACACGAAACGAGTATTGTGAGTTCAATGGCTGATCATGATGAAACTGCTTTCAAAAGATTTATTCTAAACTCTTCATCCCAATATTATTTGAAAAACAAAGAAGGCTTGCTAGATTGGTGTTGCACTTAGTAAGTACGCGCCATGATTGATCCTCCAAACTTAGCATACCATGAACTAATCCTATTGGCAGCACTACAATGAAATCAAGTAGCCTTGCCAAACAAACAAAGTCTCTCGTTGTTCTAAATATACTCCCAAGTAAGTGCTGCAACTGAATTCCATAATTTTAATGCAATAAGTGTTAATTCATTACAATTTGAATTGAACCAAGTGAATGTAACAAAACTACATCCATCGAGCAATAATTTGAGCAACAAAATAGGATGAGGCAGGATCGAAATTCGGAATGGAACCATGCTTTTATTCTCCAACTTTTATCCCCCAACGCAGGTGTGTTTCGATTAATTTCCACTTTTCTAAGCGGTGCAGATTCCAAGATCACGGTATCATTTGCACTGGCCAAGACACGCCACACGTGGTGCATGGTAACAGCATCATCCGGCAGGAGAGGGAGAAGAAGTATGTGCTGGACGGCACACAGCTGCTGTGCCGCTCCACCGTTCGTTTCCATTCGTTATGCTTATTGCGGTCGAACTAAGCGACTCACTGGACAACGAGGCCGCGCGCACGCTGGCAAACGAACGAACGCACCCATGCTTCAAGCGGACAGGTGCGCAACCGGCAATGATATCGTGGCATCTCGCGGGAGGCCTCTGCAAGACCCGGCGTAAACGAAACATGCCTCACCCCATCTCCCACGCCGTAATACACCGGATTCCGATGCGTTGGCAGGTACGTCTTGGAGACGAGTTAGAGCATCTCAGCCGGGGATCGATCAGCCGGTGTTTTAGAGCGCTTTTCCCACCACTTTTTTTTAGATTCGCGAGAGCGAGACAGCGAGTGAACGAGTGAGAAGGAAGAGCGAGATACAAACACTGACGGATCTAGCAGGCGGCATTCGCTTTCTCTAAGCGGAACATCTAGCGACCGGCCCATCATCCGGGAGACAGTATCTTTTCTATTCGTTTCCGTTCCGTTCTCCTCTCATCCGCCCACCCTCCCGGCCCTCCCTTCAAACCACGCACACTTATCCACCGTGATTCACATAATTAATTACCGGGCAATAGATGTACGGCAGTGGGTGAGTCTGCGGCCGGGTCCGGCCACCACCACCACCACTGCCACCTGCTCCCACTCTTTGCGCCCGGCGAGAAAGCCGGTCGCGAGAAGACGGTAAATAATAGACGATTTGTGAAATGACCTTGGGAAAGGTGTTTCTTCGCCGTCCACGCAACATCATCTCAATCCGGCGGTGGTGCCCGGTGGCGTTGGGCGAGACAGTGGGGGGCTGGGAACTGGGCCACCTACTTTCCGCGGAATACAGAGCCACTGCTCGGATCGCATCTGGTCGCGACGGAAGAAGAGCAACCAGCGATTTCCATTGCGTTCTTCTTCCTTCTAAGCGTGCTGCGTGGCGAATGTATGATCCGGCACAACAATAACACCCTCTGGTGCACCACCAACACCCGTCCCTCCCACTAACAAGGATTCCGCGTTCGATGTTAATCCGTTTTCGAGAATCAGGAAGGAATGGTTTGGCTGTTTAAAGGAATACGCGAAGATGCTCACCCTCCGAAACAGATGGCACTGGTGCTGCTGCTGCCGCTGCTGCTGCTCCCCACTTTCTCTTCACCGCTCAGCTCGAGCTAGAGCGACCACACACACACTCACACTAACACACACGCATGTACATCCGGTAACACCCTTTCTTCGCTTTCCGGAACCAGCATCCACCGATTCCGAGCACCGGTCGTGTTTGGTTCGAAGAACTTTTGCTGCAAAAATCCCTCGCGGAAGTCGCTACACGCGGCGGCCGGGAACATCCGTGGGGCGGACGCAGGGGGTTGCACTGCGCCGCGCTATGACGGCGGCGGAGGAGGCGGGGGCTGGTTTTTGCGCTGGTGTGCGTGGTGCTGTGACGTCACTTCTTCGCCTTCACGGCTGTGGCGGCGGCGGAGCACCTTTTTTTTCGTTTTGCCGGACCGCTATTCGTTTCAGCACACTTCGAGACCCGGGAGAGGAAGACCACCAACAAACCCGAAACTGGATCCCGACCGACCGACCGACCGTCGCTGCATAATTATTGCAGCATATTGTTGATTGCAGCGCCACACACACGGCCCTAGACACGCACGCAGGTACGCGAGCTCCACCGCGAGCGATTTGGCGGTGTCACCGAACTACCCCACCCACCCACCCACCGCCACCACCACGAGGTGTTTCACCACCTTTCTTCATACACCGACGATGATCCAATGCGGAGCCCCCTGCCCCCACACCCACAAGAACCTTTTTCTTTTGCCACTTTTTCTTCACGCGGCGCCTACTGAGGATGATGGCGCTGACGGTTGTTCGCACTCCACGAATACTCCGAGATGGCCACCACCAGGAAAACACCGAAGAGAATCTGGCAGCCGCCGCGCCGAGGAAAGTTGTCGCGTTGGGGGCTTATACCACCATCACTAACCCGCTCCCTCCCCTTGCGCATTTCACATCCACCAGCAGAACGACGGCGGCGGCAGCTTCTTCTTTTCGTCGTCGTCGTCGTCGTTGTCGATTCCGTCCGAGGGGGACCGCGCGCCACGCCGCCACCACGTTCGGTTGGAGTTGGTTCGAATGGTTTCGTCCGGCCGTTTCGTTCCGGGATACCCCGTGCACTTCTCGGTCAGCAGAATCGTTCTCGAGGCGCAGAGAATTTCGTGGCAGAAACCGCAACACCACCTCCTCCTCTGTCTCTCTCACTCTTTCTCGGGTTTTCTTCACGCACTCACTCACCTCCGTCGCCGCCGTCGTCGTCGTTGCCGTCGTCGTCGCTTGCTTCGTGATGTGCGGGTTTGGCACACACGCCGTGCGCAACACGCCGTCTCCGTTGATTAGGTGTTATTGAACAACAACATCCTAGCCACGGGATGCGGATGATGAGGATGCTGGGCGCTAACTTTTACGATTTCTAGCTAAAACAATAAAGAGTAGCACAATAAAAAACGCGTCCTTCTGGGATTCGATTTCCGCACCAACACCAGCGTCACTTTTGTGCTTTTCGTCTGCGGTGGCGTCGGGTGGTTGAAGTTGCGTTCGATTTCGAGCGCGCTTGACGGTGAAATAATTTTCTTTCTGCATCTGACCGCTCTTCACACACATGTTGCGATGCATAATCTATGAAATCCTTTGCTTTTCTGTGTAGGACCTTTTAAGGAATAGAAATCAACGTTTCTGCGGTGATTTGGCGATTTTTTCGAACAGCGTTTCATTTTCCAGCCCGTTCCTGAGACAAAATCGAGCAGAATCTCACACATACGTTAGAGTTGAGTTGATTTCCCGCGCCAGCACGCTGAAACTCAGCAAAATCGGTGATGTTCCATTTCTCAAAAGTATCTTTTTGTTTTTTATAGTGTTTTATCTTCTCTCTTCGTTTTAAAAACTAACACCGTTGGAGTAAAGTTGATAAATCCCGACTCGACCTTTGAACTGCCGACCATATACAAACGACACACTCGTTCTCTTGCTTCGCTCTGGCTCTCCTTCTCTCTCTGCCCCACGTGAAAACATATGGTACAGTTTTTATGTGGGTCGCAGATTTTTGTTTTGATCGTCTTGTTGGCCATCTCCTTCTCAGCGCGTATCCGACCGAGATTGGCCAACTTCCGCGGGGAAAATCGGGGTTTCTGTGGTTTGTGGCGAGTGTGGTAACCAGCAGCATCACTCCGTGGAACGATGTCGTCATTTTTTGGCTCGCGAGACCATGAAGGCTACGTCGGCAGAGAGGAACATATGGTGAGTTTTTGGTTTGTTTCCGTGGCCGTCGTTTCCGTGACCCTGTTTTCCTGACCACCCTGGCGCTTTTTCCCACTCCAGAGAAAGCTGGAATCGGCCAACTCGGAGGACGATGGAGAGCTGGTGGAACTTCCACTCGGTGGACTACATATTGCCGAAGGAGTCCGACCAACCGTCGGTGGGCCGTTTTCCGCCCTAACACCCTCGATGTGGCCACAGGATATACTGGCAAAGTTGGGCCAACCGGATCCGGATGAGCCACCGAACCATCAGCCGGACTATCGGTTCGATGAGTTTGGGTTTCGGGTAGAGGAAGAGGATGGACCGGAACCGAGCTCGAACAAGCTGCTCAGCATACCCTTCATGGAAGATCCGGCCCAGCGACTGCAGTGGATCGCGCACCTGGAGTTTTCCCACCACAAGGAGGCAACCGAACTGACCTGGGAGTCGGTCGATGTAGTGCTACCGCGCACGGAGAAGCTGCGCACGATGGTCCGTGCCGGAATACCGCACTCGCTGCGTCCACAGATGTGGATGCGCCTATCCGGGGCATTGCAAAAGAAACTCAAATCCGAGACGAGCTATCAGGAGATCGTAAAAGCGTCGGCCAACGATCAGTTGATGACCTCGAAACAGATCGAGAAGGATCTACTACGCATCATGCCCACGAATGCGTGCTTCAGCTCACTCAGCGGTACCGGAGTGCCACGGTTACGGCGCATCCTGCGTGGAATCGCTTGGCTGTACCCTGACATCGGGTACTGCCAGGGGACGGGTGTGATCGCAGCCTCACTACTGTTGCTGCTCGAGGAAGAGGATGCCTTCTGGATGATGGCAACGATCGTCGAGGATCTGCTACCGGCCTCGTACTACTCCTCAACCCTACTGGGCATCCAGGCCGATCAGCGAGTCATGCAGACCCTCATCGGTAGCTACCTTCCGGCCGTCGATGATGCGCTCAAGCGACACGACATCGAACTGTCGCTCATCACGCTCCACTGGTTCCTGACACTGTTCGCGAGTGTCGTGCACATGAAGATCCTGCTGCGCATCTGGGACTGGTTCTTCTACGATGGTTCGATCGTACTGTTCCAGCTTACACTCGCACTGCTCAAGCTAAAGGAGCCCACCGTCAAGGAACTGGAGAATTCGGCCCAGATCTTTAACTCTCTTTCGGATCTACCGGGTGACATCGACGATGTAGAAGCCCTGTTTGCCGCTTCGCTCGACGTCGGTGGATCCCTTTCGCCCATGGTCATCGAAACACATCGACGGCGCCATCTCGCCTACCTCATGGCCGACCAAGGAGCGTTGGTAGGGAATCCGGAAGCGACCGCTAACCTACCAAAGCAACAACTCGCCCGTCGACAACTGAAGAAATCCAAATCCATGCTCCAGACAATCCTGTTCGGTGTGGCCGGAGCGAGCGGAGCCGAGGGAGAGGATGAGCTGAAGTGCAAAAACATTCGCACGACGGAACTGTTGGTGGATCTGCGAGAAGCGATCCTCAAGGTAGCCCGCCACTTTCTTGCGATCGAACCAAAGCTAGCCGCACACATCCAGCTGGTGGCGGATTATGGTATGGGTAGCCACGCGAAGGACCACGAGAACTACATTAACGTTTCGAGGACACGCAGTCGACGGGCGAAGGCATTGCACGATTTCGAGCGACACGACGATGATGAGCTGGGCTTCCGCAAGAACGACATCATCACGATCGTTAGCCAAAAAGACGAACATTGCTGGGTGGGAGAGCTGAACGGACTGCGTGGCTGGTTTCCGGCCAAGTTTGTAGAGCTACTGGATGAGCGCAGCAAGCAGTACAGTTGCGCCGGGGACGATGCGATCTCGGAGACAGTGACGGATCTGGTACGCGGTACGCTAGCACCGACCATCAAGCAGGTGTTGGAACATGGTATGAAGCGACCCTCATTCCTCGGTGGCCCTTGCCATCCGTGGCTGTTTATCGAGGAAGCGGCTACTCGTGAGGTGGAGAAAGACTTCGAGTCCGTCTATTCACGGTTGGTGCTGTGTAAGACGTACCGATTGGATGAGGACGGTAAAGTGCTGACACCCGAGGAACTTCTGTACCGTTGTGTGCAAGCCGTCAATCAGAGCCACGATGGAGCCCATGCGCAGATGGACGTGAAGCTGCGCTCACTGATCTGCCTCGGATTGAACGAGCAGGTGCTGCATCTGTGGTTGGAAACGCTCTGCAGTTGCACCGAGATCGTCCAGAAGTGGTACCAGCCATGGAGCTTCGTCTATTCGCCCGGTTGGGTGCAGATCAAGTGTGAGTTGCGGCTGCTGTCCCAGTTCGCCTTCAATCTCAACCCAAACTGGGAGCTACCTGCAAAGCGGGAAGCGGTCCAGAGTCAACCGCTCAAAGATGGAGTGCGCGATATGCTCGTCAAGCATCATCTCTTCTCCTGGGACCTTTAATGGCCCGCCCTCTGTTCCCGTATGCTTCTGTTCCGTTCTGTGCTGTGTGCCCAGCTACTACCATTGCTGCTAACTACTACTACTACTACTACTACTACTACTACTACTCAGCTACTACCAGCTCATGGTTCCTTTTAACGTTAATTTTCGATCTTATTGTTTTTTTAATCGTTAACCACCTTAACACAGTGGTGTTGTTGTTTGTTTTAACCGTTTTTAACCGCAGTCAACCGTACTTTAAGTAATCGTCAAGCAATCCGTTATTTTATTTGATTATTTCGTTAACGAAATAGTAATTTAATATTAGTTTTCCATTCCTGTCTGTTCGCGAGTGCGTTTGTAGAGCAGTATTATACGACGAGATATCGGATTCCTCTTCTACGGGTTCCGGGAACCTTACTTGAGATTTTCCTTCGTTAGAGAATTGCGGATCAAATTAATCCGGACGGTTTCCAATGAAGAATCAAGCATATTAAGACTACTATGATCGTTCCAGCAGGGTGATGAATAGATGGATGTTGTGTCAAGTGTTGTGCTGAGCTTGTGTTTCGCGATCATCCCGTCAACCTGTGTGCGCACGTGTGCTGACAAGATTTACTCCACTTTATTCCGTTCGGTGTGTACTGCTACTGAATCTTCTTAGATAGAATTATGTATAATAATGCAAGAATCAAAGCGACTAGAAAAGGCAGGCGGCAGGAACCTAGCGAAAGGGGAGGGCAGAGGACAACTTACAAACCAAAACCCAAGTGCAAATATGCTTTCCACAGCCTTTAATCAACACAAATTCAAACTGCTTGTCCGCAAGAACAAGGATGGGCGAAGACGAATCAAATATACATATATATACATATATTTAGATTGTAAGAATGCCTCGGCGCAGCTATGGACTAGTAAAATAAATATTTAATCCCAAAAATCCCTTTTTCAACGATTTTACTTTTCAAATTTGAAAATGGTCTAATTTACCGTTTCTCCCGTTCTTATGTCCAAATTAATCGTTCTCCTGTCAAACGCACCGCGTCCTTTTCGGTATCAAAACAAAAAAAGCCGAAAAAGCGAGGCGCGAATTTCTGTTGATTTAATTCCCCGATAAAGAGCAGAAATCCCTCGTACCATTATGTTTTATCACGTAAGTAATGGTCATGCCACAGGGCCTCGGAGGGATATGCTTTCACCGCCAACTTTGCGCTCTTCCGTAGATATCGCTGGAGCACGAAATCCTGCTGCATCCGCGTTATTTTGGTCCCCAGCTTATCGAAACGGTCAAGCAGAAACTGTACACCGAGGTCGAGGGCACCTGCACGGGAAAGTATGGGTTCGTGATTGCCGTAACAACGATCGACGATATCGGCTCGGGCACGATTCAACCCGGTCAAGGATTCGTGGTGTACCCGGTCAAGTACAAGGCGATCGTGTTTCGGCCGTTCAAAGGCGAGGTGCTGGATGCCACCGTGAAGCAGGTGAACAAGGTGGGCATGTTCGCCGAGATCGGACCACTGTCCTGCTTTATTTCGCACCATTCCATCCCGGCCGACATGCAGTTCTGCCCAAACGGCGCCCCGCCTTGCTATCGTGCCATGAACGGTGAGAGTGTGATAGCGGCGGAGGATAAGATCCGGCTCAAGATCGTCGGTACTCGGGTGGATGCGACCGGTATCGTAAGTATAGAGATCAGGGAATGCTCCTGGTCACTGGCATGACTGGTTCTATTTCTCCTTCTTTCAGTTCGCGATCGGAACGTTGATGGACGATTACCTGGGACTGGTAGGAAGCTAGTAGAGCGGACAGCGGTCGGGTGAAATGGTTAATTAAGCATTTTCTACTTTATGTATCGCATTAATCAGAAATATAAGCAAACAAGCGTGGCAGACCGACTCGAGGACCTTTTCTTTCGTGATCAATACGCAAAACGAACGGAGGATTAGATGTAATATCTCTTATTATTACTCAGTACGGATCCTCAAGAGCTGTTCCTACTGATGATGATCCGCACAAACCATAGACCGAACTCTGCGACCGGTGGAAAGAAAATTTGCCGCAACACAACACGACACCAATCGCTGATGGTGATGCAGTGCTGTGCGAGACGACGACGGCTCCTCCTCCTCCTCTTACTCCAGTTCCTGGGCCCGCAGGCGACCGTTCGGGTTCGTGACCTTGATGGCCAGCTGCTTGGCACGCTCGACGATGGCCTTGCGCTTCTTCGACGATACGGCGTGGGCAATCTCAGCGCAGTACACGCGGTTCTGCATCATCAGCACCTCCAGCTCGCGCACGTTGTGGACGATGAACTTCTTGAAGCCGCACGGCAGCATATGACGGGTGCGCTTGTTCGAGCCGTATCCGATGTTCGGCATCAGGTACTGTCCCTTGAAGCGACGACGCACTCGGTTGTCGATACCTTTCGGCCGACGCCATGCAGGCTACGCAAAAACAAAAGAACCAGAACAAACGATTAGATCGGAGACGATTCCCACGTATTAAGAGCATGTTAATACTTACGGCGAGCTTATCATAACGATCCGACTGGTGGCGGATGAACTTCTTCGTCCGCTTCTTCACGATTTTAGGCTTATAGGCTGGACGAATCGCCATCCTTGCTGCTGTGGAGTACACGGACAATTTGTGAGGTTAGAATTCCGGTGCTTTAGGGAGTATGCTCAGGGTGCTCCTTTTTATCGTGGCATGGCGTTCGTAGGCACCAGGTAAACCGCTTGCGGTCCCACCCCCAAAACACTTTCCGGTTCCGGTGATCTTCCACACCATTTCTTCACCCCTTCTCCCTTCAACACAACCTCATCGTGAGGGGTGCAGTAAACAGATTTTCACCGGCCCTTTTCTCATCGTTATCGCAATCAATGCAGCCAACGATGTACTTCATTACATTCCCCTAGGACCCCTGCACAACGAACGCCATTAAAAACCACCGAAACGCAGATATTTTACGGATATTTTTCTTACATTTTAACGGAGCACAACACGCGGCAGATCGATCAGCGTGGAGGAAAAATCCAAAAGAAAATTTGACAGCTTTGACAGTCTTTCGACGTCCTGCTCTACTGTCATAAAATACCAGCGCTGCTGGCAACCCGGCCAAATTGTTAAATTTCTGACAGCCGAACCGGGTTTAAGAAAGCCGGTTTTCCCCTAGATGATTAATGTTTTTCCTCGATATTTTCTTCTCATAGCAGAGAAACTATTGAAAAGAATGCTGGCATCGAATAACAGTGCCTTCGCAGTACCTCAATCTCGATCATCTTCACACCACTATTGATTGCTCATTGCTGAAAAAACCGTAACAATTATGTATACAAGGATTCATTTTTTAAATAAGCAATTATATTTCTTGTTTTACTAAGCATTGACTTCCCAGTTCCTCTGTAATAAGTGTATAGCTTATCAATAAGCCTGTGTATGTATAAATCGCTCTAGATAATCGTCGCTTCGATACGATTGATGACGCTGACTGCTCACCGGCTGCTCTGAGGAGTACCAATGCTCACCCCGCTCAGAGCGTTCCGGCGAGCTTGGCTGCCTGCTGTACGCATGGATTTATATTTACAAATTCTCAACACCTAAACTAACCCAACGGCATGGGGCAGTCAGAGATACGGAGGTATAAAAGGGCGTAAATAAGAATCTATATTAAATATATGTATATATAGCTACAATTTTTGTCGTTCAATCAACAGGGTTTCACAAAAAATATTTAAAACGAAATGACACGATGCACAGTTAAGTTTGTTCGCTGCGGCGCGCTTCTGATTGCTCATGCTGCTTTTTTACGGTGGTCAGTTTCAACACCCCACGTCTTGGAAGAACTGATAGGAACAGGAAAGATAGTGTAGTTTTGGAAGAGAAGATAGTTTGCTACTTTACGCCGAGTTTAAATAAAGTAAATTTCCTACCAAAATGCGTACACAAACACTCAAAACACAGACAATGGTCCAGTATAATTGACCACGAGGAGGCAACAGAAGCGCAGTAACTGATAAAATACTGATTCTTTTGATTTGATCTCTTTTGCTCCACCTTTCTCGGCACTATTCATTCGTCGCCTTCAACATTGAAACGGAACGCATATCGAGATGCGTCCCGTCCCGTTCGTATTGCCGCCTATTGCATTACTCGCCTCGATGATTAGTTTAAAACTCTTCGTGTGAGTGTTGTGTGTATGTTTGTCGTCAACTTATCCTTTCCGTGATAGAAAGTGATTTAAAGGGAGGATACTATCAAGGAATTGCTCATCAAGGCACTGGTGGTATCTCGTTCACCGAAAATCCTTCCGCCATATTTCCTTCCCTCTTTATGCACGTTACATGTACTATCGGAAGCCACATTATTGTTTCTGTTCCATACTTCTTCTGCTGCTGCTATGATCACGTAAAAGTTGTTCCCTACCATTACATCTCCTATTCCGCAGGTTTTACCGTACCCATCACCTTGCCCTCGAACAGTGGCAACGGCTCACTATCGCTGTTGACCTCCTCCTGAATGACCGGATTGTCAAGATCCTCGCAGCGCGTTTTAAAGAAAAACCTAAAGAATAAAAAATTGGAGTAGATTAGCAACAGCGCCTAAGCAGTGGTCCTGCTGATGGTGCACTTACCGGTAGTTACCCTTCTTGGGAAGATAGTCCTTAAACTGACGCAAGGTTGGTGGTTGCGTGCCAGGAATCTTTATCCGATATGGTACCTCTTCGTCGCAGAACGAGTACACGACGATTGTGAACTCATTCGGTGCCTGATGCGGTTTTGCCGGTATTGGTGGCGGTGGCATCATGCTCGGCATACCAAAGTTAAGCCCACCCGATGCCGAGGTGCCGGAGAATGACATCGACATCGCCGGTGGTGGTGGCAACGGCATACTCTGAATTCCACTTCCCGGCAGCGGATGCTGATAGCGCTTCGATCTGAAACCATCAGACAGATGCACTCAATTCCCATTCCGTTTTAACTTTATTATGAGTTATGCCACTTACCGTCGCGTTTCGTCCTCCAATCGACGACTCGATTCCTGTAACAACGTAGCCGTTTGCATGTCCGCATGCATATTGCGGGATAGTGGGCGAGAGTTGCTGCCGAAGCTCAATTCGCCTCGACTGCCACTGCTACCACCGCTGCTGCTGTGCTTCGTCAGTGTGTCGGTCGAGAACAGGCTGATACCGCTGTCCGTGTTAACTGAAGGCCATTTGTGATTAAGCTTCCGCGAGGGAGCCGTTACCGTGGCCGCTTGCAATGGTGGTCCCATCAACGTGTGACCATCAGGCATGGATTTCGAGTGGCGCATCGTAACATGCGTAGCTAAACAAACGAAACACGACTCAATAAATAAACGAGAATGAATGTGGCATTGAGTAGGCTTACATCCAGACGATTGTATGAATCCAACCAGATCGTGGCGCCGTGAGCGTGAGTGGAGGTTCGGTGGACAGGGAGACATCGTACCCGGTGATCGGCTCGGTGTCAAATCGGACCATACGCGCGACACGTGCTGATCAAGAATGTCCTGATCGTTGTCATCGTCTACCTGTAGCTTCTGCCGGATGGCATCGGCCAGCACTTTATTCTGCGATCGATCAGATAGCTCGGCCTACCGGGGAGAAAAGATTGAATGGTGAGGAAACTCAACCTTGTGTTTGTCAGTGCGATTCTATACGGTCATACCTCCTGTAGCTTTTTACAGAGCAGCTCATCTTTCTCCTGCTCACGGGCCACCGCATCTAGCTTGGTCATTAGGATCTTGGCGAACTCCATCGGTGGAAGTGGTTTCTGGGTGTGCCGCAGTGTACGAGGAATGATCTGGAATAGCAAATAGAATGTCAGCACAACCAATGTTCAAAGGAACCTTTTCTCTAATAGAATACCAAACTGACCGAAAAGGTATCGACTTCTTCGTTGGTCAGCGCATTTTCACGCATCATTCTTCGCTCCATGGACGAATGGTGATGGTGGTGTTGCTTCCGCAGGGAGTGTGGCCGTCCATCGCTTGAAAAAACGGGGGAGATATAAATTTGATTAGACCGAATGTGACTTTCAATCGATGGCAAACCATTCGATTGGGTTTTGTGATGGCTCCTTACAGATTGGATAAATGTTATTCACATTTAAATGAAATTTTCTTGAAGAGTTAATCAAATGAAGAGGTTACCAACAGAATAGTAAAAAAAAAAAACAAAACATAAATAACTTACGTGGAGATGCTCGACAGGGACATCGTGTCGGAATCGGTACGACCGGAACTCAGACTGGCCAGTTCTGAGTCGCGCCGCGATACCGGATTGTAGGGTGCATAGGCGGTGTACACGGAGTAACCGCGGGCTCTGCATGCGTGTATAGTAACAATTCGCAGGTGCATTGCAGGACGTTGTAGTGTTGTGTGGTGTGGTATGGAGCGTTATGTTTAGCATTTAACAATCGACGGTCATGGGTTTGCCAGCAAAAGCCAGGAAAGACGGCAATTTTGCCAGCGAAATTACACGCATTAAAGCAACAACATGTGCCAAGCAAAATGTGTGTAAAAGTTAACGTAATGTTTAGAAAAAGTTTGCATTAAGCCATTCCATCGAGAGCCACAGACATCCGTAGGATTTTACGGCCATCGTCCCGACGAGAGTGAGATGGAAAACGCATAAAACGTCGCGACGCGAGACGAGACAGGGACATTAAAAAAATGGGAGGAACGAGTCGTCGAACAGGATCAGAACGAACCCGAATGAGGGGACAAAGAAGAAGATGACGACGGTGATGATGATGATGGTGATGATGACGAAATAAAGGGATTGTACGGTGTCGTTCAATGATTGGCAAATGGCGTTGCGAAGGCAGCACATGCGCATCGGATAGTCCAGCCAGCAAGGACACACAAGATAGCGCGCACGTACACAGAGAAAGGGAAAGATCACACATACACACACATACAATACACACAAAGCAAGGATAACGGGAGTAAAAGGACAGAAGGCGTGGAAGAGCGATATTGAAATAGAGTTGAATTTTGCATGACCAAAAAAGGATCCGAGGCAGCCATGGTGTGTGCGCGTTTTTGCCAGGCCAGACCGAACGATTCCGCCGGTGAGGATCGCGGATTCGAAGAAATGATCGAACGGAAGGAAGGAAAAAGGAAACAGAAATCGAAAAAGAAAGAAAGAGAAAAAACAAATTATAAGTAAATTAACACAACTGGTGTTTTTTTTAACAAAACCGATAGCAAACAGATTAATTCAAGCAGTAATAGTTCATTCAATGCTTTTGATTGTGTGTAGCATGTATACAACTGGCACCGTTGTTCGTGATTTAAGCGGAAGGCTAATGGATAAAGGGATTTACATGATTTCGTTTTAACTATAGAAGCCCTCTACGATGTGCCACTTAGGGAACGGGGCAAATGGAACAGGGGGTTTTAGTTTACAATAGGGAGTCAACAATCAAAAGCGTAAGAACAAGCTAGAAATCGAATGCAGAACGTAGGCTGCACACTTACCCAGGTGGCCTCATCTCGAGTCGTCGCTTCTGCGTGGCCATCAGCGCATCCTTCGTCAGGGTCATCGGAACCTTGGAGGTGTTCGAGGAGGCTTGCTGAGTTGGAGATTGACTGCGTTGACTGAGCGGTGGAGGTATCAAGGGAATACTGTCCAAACCGGGGCCCACGGCACCGTACAGCTCTTCGATCGAATCGGCATTGACTAGTTCCGAATCCTCGTGAAGCGTTGGCAGTGCGTATGAGCAGTGCGATAGCAGTTCCGAGGTGGAGCTGCTGCTTGTCAGCGAACTCGTCACCATCATCGCCGCGACGGAAGAGGAAGAAGGCGCTTGACCACCAACAGCACCCGTCACTGAAGGTCCTCCACAACTGCCGACGGAAGCTGCTTGACCATCAGTTTCACCGTCGGTGGCAGCAGCTGCCTCGGAGGAGGTTGTAACAGGAGAAGTACTTGGTTCTGCATTTGCCGATGGCCCAGCCGTGGCCACTGCTACTGCTGCCGCTCCTGTATCTTCACTGGGAATGAAGGCAGCGGAGGCAATGCCGGTCGCGTGACCAGCTGCTAACGCACCGGTGGAGCTGGTACTACCGATTCCAATTACACTGCTACTGCTGCTCAAGCTTTGCATCGCCTGCACGTACTGCAGATAGATATCGGACTGCAGAAAGTGCGGATAGGTCGTCTCCCCGATTATGTTCATCACGCTCGTCTGCATGTTATCGAAAAGATCCGCGGTAAGGATGAGGTCATTCTTCAGACCCGCCTTAATGTAATTGCGCATCGATTCGTTCACGTACAGCTCGGTGCCCGGTTTGGCTTTCTTCAAGAAGCGCCGGTAGATGGCACCGATTAGCTGCGTGATCCTTTCGGGATCCGTCTGCTGCTTGAGTCCTTCACATGCGAAGTAAAACTTAAGCCGATTTGCCGGCACCTCTCCCTCGAGCTCGACGTAGCGCTTAAACAGTTCCGCACCGTCCACATCTTCTAACAGGTGCGAAAGTTTCTGGGCCCATCGAACGTACGAGGGAGGCGAGTCCCGGCTCCTATCCGGGCGTCCCGTTTCCGTCATCTAGTGGGGAGAAACAAAACATTCCAGTTAAATCGTTTTACTAATGATTTCTGCTAATCGATCATTTGTTCGAGTCTAATTGAATCTATTCTATTCCAGGCACAGTTTATTTATGGCATAATTATAAATATTTGTTTGAAATACTATTCAACTCCTTTCCATCATAAATTAACTTGCATCTCAAATACCCATTACTCAATATGCGCTTTTTAAGCAATCGAACGCATTCTGAATATTCGCTCACATACCGCTCTCGTTGACAGAAAAGATCAAATCTACTGGATTGTAGAACGGCATGCGGGAAAGCACACTGATGTGTGCGTCTTAAGTTCATGAGCGTTGGCAGCGATCACTTAGGCGAAACCCACAAAAACCACAAAAAGCGGTAAGATCAAGAGTCAAGACATACAACAGAATACAAAACCTCCAGAACGACCACCCCAGTCGACTGGCTAATAAACAGTCGAGCAATTTAAACTTTGGCGACACAACTGAACCACAAAAGAGCACACATCAGCTAAAAACACACCATTCCTACAAAGCCTGACTTCTAAGAAGCAGATTATCCTTCCGCCGGTGCCGCACGGTGCGTCCATGCTACTTTTGCTTTCCTTTTTTCCTACCAACAAATCCCTCTCCGGTTCTCGTCTCCTAGGGGTTCTTTCATTCTCGGCCGCTGTTCCGTTCGCCAAGCTTTCTAGAATATGCTCACCTTCCGACGGCTTTCCTCTCCGGGAACGGGTGGTCTGGGTCCACTACAGGTAAAGTCATCAATCTTCTCGTGGCGATACTGCAGACTCATCGATAATCCTTTCGCTTTCGCACTGTCGTCTGTTCGCTTTGTCGCCGTAGTACCGGGTGTGTGTGCACCGCTATAGATCGTTGTCGACGGTAGGTACGGCAGCTGACACTCTAAGGACTAGGACGCGCGTTCGATGATGGCGTCAGTTGGATATGTTACTGGCTAAGTTTCTATTTTACGATTTCGACAATTCAATGTGATGCTTCAATTAAAGTTAGTGGCCCGCTGCGTCCGGGTGTAGTCTCATTCCTCTCGAAGGCAGTTCTCGTCTTTTTTCTCTCGTTGTTGTTACTGGCAAGTATGACCGTTAACGCACCGCCACAGTACAGGCCATAAGGAGCACGCGCGTTCTGTATAAAAGAGAGGAAAGAGAAAGCAAATATTAGTTTTTCATTTTCATTATCGGACATACATTTAATGTAAGCACGACTAGCATACAGTGGTATCGTGGCATCGTTAAAAGCATAATTTAAATGAAATCGACATCCTTTACCCCTGGTCACCCTTCGTCTCTGCTGGAGCGCATGAGGATACTGAGCGCACAATGAAAGCAAAGCCTATATCCTATTAAAACGTCAATCATTTTTTGGAACCGAATCCAGATTCCACGCTTGGCTGCACATGCTCGCATCACCATCCGCCTGCCGACAAAAGTACGTCCATTGATTCATTTGCCAGGACGAGGACCATCTGGATATGGATTAAGGAGGAAGCATGCCGGCTGCCGTTTGCAGTAATTACTTGTCAGTAAAGAGAAACTAGAAGTCGATTCGCAATCACAGGGTTTTCTCATCCGATGTATTCACCCTTAATGTACGCCAAAAAATGGAAAACTCATGCTTCGCAAATCGCATACAACCTTCGCTTCTGCTGATATGACTCGTGGAAGGCAATCCTGTTGCCAGAAAAATAAAATGGTCGGACATCCATAGGTAGAGGGAAACGAGACAATTGAAAAAAGTGGATTTAAAAAGCGAGGAATGTAAACATCGGGCGAACGACCGATTTTTTAGAAGGGTAGCGCCCCTTATACCAGAGGGGCCGTCGCCGCTTTTGAAGAAGCAGTGGTACACGTCTCCCTCCTGCAGGGGACCGTATTACCGTCCGAAGCATACCTAGGCACATCACACAGCCCATACAGCGCACTCCAGGATGAGGGATCTCCTTTTGAATGGAAAACAATGCATCCTCAATACAGCGGGGCAGCGACGACGAGGCTGCTTGTGCCCGTAAAACAGCGAAGGAGGAATTCCAATTGGTTGGGAAGACCAAAATGGCTGCCTGCCAACCAGTCAACCAGTCAGTCAGGCGGGCGGGCCAGCCTCTGAATTGTGCCTATGCTGGCGGTGACATTATGATGGCGGATCAAGGACACATACGCACGCCGTCAAGTGGAGGTCCTTATTCGCTTAGATGGCAAGGGTGAATTGGGTTTGGCGGCTTTCAATAATTATCATGGCGGATCATTAAACATTTATCATAGGCATAAGAGAAGCCAGCCCGGTGTCAGGGCGGCGAACACGAGAATCGTGTATTATCATTTTGTAGCGTAAAGCAGACAAGATGAAGATAAAGTCCACTTAATTCCTCTTTAATGTATTCCTATAGTCATTTTATGTTCACGAAAGCAAACTTTCTGGTTACTGCGATCTATAGTAGCTTAGCAACACAGCATAGCTACTGCGATGTAAATACTTCTCAGTATTCTTAACGAGAAAGGTTATAGACACCGATGTCTCTGCAATTGTCACTTCCAATTCGCTGGACGACGAAGTTAGCCTGGTATGTGAACGCCAATGATCGCCGACTCACCCGATTTTAATGTCGGTCGAATGCGAAGGTTATTATGCTCGCTAGCATACACAGACACACACGGCTCCAATAAAACTCTCTAGAAGCATCCCGTGAGAAACCGGCACCCAGCCGGCATATAAACCAGTTTAACCACCGGGCATCCAGCTCCGATGTCGACACCATTCCCGACATGACAAAGGCAAAGGAGTCAGGGGGGCGCCGTTTGCCTGGTATGCAATTATTACTTTTGAAAATATGCAAAAGCATTACAGCGGTCGAAGCTGCTGCGCGACAAGATAAACTTAACAACTTGAGCCTTCGCTCCGTGCCTTCGTGCAATAAAAACATAAAAATACTCCGGACCAACATCGGCAGCAAGTGAATTGAATCATATAGCCTGAAACCCTTTTCTTCCGGTTACCTCCTCTCCTATGCGACCGGTTCACCGGTTGGCCATATCTCAGCATCCAACACGATCAATAAGACCGAAGCCAAACGCATCGTGGCGGCACTTTTTCATGATTCTGTTCTGTGTTTCCTCCTCTTTCGCTTCGCTCTTCGCATAGAAGGGTAAATGGTAACATGCGACCATGGTCCGGGTGGCTTCGAGTCCAAGAAATGAGGAACTGGACACCACCGCGCCCTGGTGGCTTCGAGGCTACTAATCCGTCCATCAATATCTTCTCGCCCTCGCTTTGTCGGCCTATACGTGGTCGGCGCGCCATGTGAACATCATAAAGTAAGCCGACGGTTAAGGATCGCGATCGCGATCGTGCGGTTTTACGACATACTGAAGGATTAATAAACGGTTCAGCGCTTCATTTTGCAACAACGAACTGTCCGCAGCCTTCCTGATATCCCTGTGATGCTTTTCGGATTTTGCAAAAAGATTTCTGCGTCAGAGCAAGCAACGAAACGGTGCACCATCATGGCGTCACGCCACGATCATAAGCCACATCGGCGGACCCTCAGAAAGTTAAAGGGTTGGTGGCAAGCGCAAGTGATCAAATTATCGTTTAGTTGACTTTAATTTTCTTCTCAGCTGGAAAGGACATCTCCTGAACACAACACAAGCAGGAGCGATCGAATGCGGGGTCGTGGAGCGCGCAACAAGCAGTGCGTGCGTAATTAGCCATCGAGCGAATTATGGCCTGAAGGGCCTTAGGGGTTTTTCGCCTGCAACAACATGCTGGCTGGCTGGTTGGTCGTTGCTGCAAGCCTTTCAATCTCCCTCCACCGAGCGGGGATTATGTTTCGAGCGAAACTGTAGTCCCCCTGCGCCACGACACGTGTGTCATCATCAGACATCACTCATTTTCATTCCGTTTTCAGCAATCAATTCAGGCCTTCGTTTATTTGGCTGCAGGCTAAACAAATCCTGCTGCCGTAAATTGACGGGTGTATGACGCCGAGGACGACGAGGACGAAAAGCGAAAAACAAGATGGCGCCGTAAGAGCGCGCGATTCCCGCTTTTCCAATCAAAGTCCTCTAAACGAGTGTTCCCGGTATCGTCCGGTCCAACCGGCAGTTCCGTTTCGAAGTAGCACATTTGACCCTGAGATGAAGCGTCTTGGAAACGGATTGGATGTACCGTAGTTCGTTTCCTTATTCCTCCACCGGCTTACGACGAAATCTGAGAGAATCATAACCGTAAGGGAAAAGAATGAAAAGGATCATAATTTTTATGAAAAAGGGAAAGCCGAAGCGCGCCCAAGGGGTACGCGCGCGTACAAGGGCAATAGGGATCATAATTCCCGACGTTTTTCATATTCAGAAACCACCGTTAGGTTCGCGCAGAAGAGAGGGAACACGTAGCACAATCCAGAGCCAGAATAAACACGAAACGGGTGCAGCAGGAACGAAACGGTACGGGATTAATGCTTCGGCCCTTCTCCAGCCACAGCACATGATGCTGCTGGATGCTCTGCTTTACCTGACCTGTATCTTCACTCCTCACTAAATCGCTTCACGGTTCCAATAAAGGCCGTGGCGCAGCACCCAACGTACGGAACTCTTGAGCGAACGCACAATGTCATAAATCGGAACACACGCAGTGAGTGCGAGGGATCGATTTGTGGCAGCAGCAGCATGGAACGGCTGCAGCGCTTCCCATTCGCAAGATGCAACCGAGCGTATCAGTCGATGGGTTTATGAGTCACAACAATCTTCGATGCTTCGACCTGCCAAAGGGGGAAAAAAGGAAAGAAGAACCATGTGGCGAGTGTGGTGCTGACCATGGTTATTAGCCAGTCGGTTTCGCTTTAATTACTGCCAAGCGGGCATTATTCTTGTGATGTCGAAGCATTTGGCGAATGATCATCATCGTGATCATGAAGGGGGGATGATGTTGAGCATGGAAAGGCTGCAATAATTGTGCTCAAAAGAACAAGAATCAATTAATTACAGACCGGGAAACCACCGAATGGTGGTTTCGGAGGGGTAGTCTTTGAATGAACTTCTGCAGCAGATGTTATATTAAAGTTTTCCAAGATGATCTATATTATTAGGTCCACCCTATAATATGTACCCAATACGCACCACCATATCGCAATTGAAAATGATCAAATTGTTATCAACACCTCAACTAAACATTCATATTCAGGCATATGTTAAACCATATTTTTTACAGATATTCAACTCCTTGTTCGCCTCCAGAGTATGTATTCGTTAGCTAAGAACATTTGCAAAAAGATTATATTCTTACGCCAAGGCGGGATATGTTGTGGATATTCCTTCCATGCGTCCTGCAATGCCGCGAGCCTGGAATTTGTTTAATACTTTAAAAAGTAAAAAAACGAAACTTTCGTTAATTCCATTTTTAAAACGCACTCCAACGCCTCGTTACACTCGGATTAATCATCAATCATCAGGACCGCCTATGTAAAACATGCGGAACCGACTGTAGCATAAGCAATAGGCATCAAAAGGCAATATTGACGATTGTCCAGCTGCGGGAATGGCGGCGGTTTGTTGATAGCAGATAACCACACTACCGGAGAGCGCGTAGGGCAGTCTCTCGATTGCAGTTTCGATCGATCGGCAATCGGTGGTTCTACAAAGGATGGTTGTTTGCTAAAAATACACACTCACACGCACGCACGGACGCGGAGACCCATTATTATGATAAGCATTGGCGGTGTGGAACAGACCCAAAGCAAGACCATCAATCAAGACGTCGGACGAAGCTGGCGACGACGGCATCGGCGGCAGTTGATGCAATCGCAACCAAGCGCGGCATCGCGTGCGCATAAATCACGGCATCTGAATGATCCGTGGAATCGATTGATTCCACCGATGGCTCCCCGCGGGGAAACGCGCAGTCATGTAGGTCAGTGGAATCAATCGCGTCGGCGAGACCGCCAAAGGAACCGAATCGCTGCACAAAAAGCGAAATCAAAGCACGGAAAATTGGTAGTGGACAGTAGCTTGCACTGTGACACACTTACACGGTGTGCCACGTGACTCATCAACGCAAGCAATCCTCGGCCACGCGGATTCATTTGTCATTTCTCCCTTTGACAACTCCGTGGCGGTGTGGGCTACTATGTTTGCTTGAACAGAGCGACGTTTGCACAAGCGTCTCAAACCGGGCTACTACGACTATTTCACGCAACATCACAAAGCACTGTTGTGCTGGACCGCCGTCGTGCCGTGTTTTGATGTTTTCTACTACCTCCCCAAGGGACCGCGATCTTTGCGCCGAGTCAACCGAGGAATTCGTGGCCGTGAGAAGAAAAATGCTTTTATGTGACACCAAAGACCTCCCCGCGCACCACAGCTTGAGTACCGTGCGGTGAAATGGCGGCGAACTTTCGGAGACGATATGTCACCGATGGTGCGGCGACGATCGTCTAGGCGACCGACTTGGCCTCCTCCACAACCGCGATCTACGCCCCCGCCAACGACTGGCCCTCGCCAATTTGCACGAAAATGATGCACAAAGCCTAAGCGCGACGGATGATGGTGGACGCTGCCTCTCAACCCCCTTCACGAAGTGTGTACATAAATGTGTCTTTTTTGCTTGCCAGCCTCTGTGTCTGCTCTTGGCCATGCCGCACTTCCCTCCCTTTTCTGGGCTCTTCATCATCACCACACACACCTTCGATGTCGTTGTCCGGTGGGCCCTCACTCGTGATTGGTGACTGGGGAGGAGATAGTAAGGGAGGGCCTCTCGGCTTTGATCTTTTGTCGGCACAACAAAAACCGCGCCATTTAAGACATCGGGAGAAAAAGAAGAGCTGAAGAAGAGCGCGCGCACGAGAGTATTGAGAAAAACCTTTTGATGTCGCGACGGCAAGACGCGCTTTTTCAAACTCTTCTTTCCGTCCCGCCTCATTCCGCTCCTAGGCAGCTGCGGTCGTGCTGCACCTCCACCGCGTTGACTTCCACTTTGCTACTCGGGGTGTCGCTTGCTCGCGCTCGCTCGCTGTGATCACCGAAGAGACACTCACGAGCGCAGGAGGATGGAAGAAGAGGAAGGCTGTGCGGAGCTGCGCTGGCCGCGAGTGAGCGCGCGCTGATTGCTTAAAGATGCATTCGATTTTTCATACCGATCATCTACAAACGGAGTGCGCGCCACCCCAGCAGCTGATGGCACGAAGGCCGATGATCAGAGCATTAGCCGGGTGTGCCGGGTGGGCTTAAGTGTGTGGCCTTCATCACCAAGCCGCAGCGCACGGGGCGGGTAGGGCAAGGGTGCGTAATAAACGCCGCACCAGAGGGAGGAGTGGTAGATCGCTGATGATGTGTGGTGTACCATCGTGCACATCGTATCGGATCGTAGCACCATTTTCTCTGCACGACCTAGCCCAGCATCGGCAGCCGAGCCGTGGAGAATCCTTTTATTAGGAGGAGGGGCGGGAGTCGTAAAAACATATGTTCAAAGCGGTTCCATCGTGATCATCCATTAAGCAGGTGACGGCAAACGGCATCTTCACGCTTTGAAGTGGAAATTTTATCGAAAAAACGAAGAGAACGAGGACGAGGAGTTCCCAGCATCAAACAACGGTAACGATGTCCTTAGAGCCGCTCAATAGATTTCTCGGATGAACTTTGACACCGAAACAACACCGCGCGCACACACACACACGCTCGATCGTATCCTGCGTCACACACTTTTGGGATTTCGTCATTTCGATTCTTCCAAAAAACCCCCTGGAACGGAGTCCCTTTTTGTGCGACACTTAAGTGACAAGAAAGACGCTGGAAAGAGAATCGAAAATGTGTAAGGCGAGAAGGAATAGGGAGCGGCAGCACCCGTGTTGCATTAGACAATTTTCGGGACGACCTGGTAAGGATCTCGAGCGGCAAGACAATGCTCACGCGGTCTGCTTTCAATGAGGCGCAACCGGTAACAATCTTGGGTGACAATCGTCTCACCGACCAACGATAAACGAAAAAACAACGATTTCTTAACTTTTCACAGCTTTCCGTGTGCGTGTGCATCAAGGTAATCCGAGATCCGGATTCGATGGGACCATAAATGCGACGAAGAATCAACCGACCAAAGCACAGTGAAAAGCAACGTTGGGCTGTGCACCGTGTGGTTGGGGGATAGTTCCTTTTTGTCACCTTCTCTGGGCTTTTCGTTTTGCAGATGGCCATTCCTAGGCAAGCGAAACGATCGATTACGAAGGGAAGCTACCGTCTGGCATCTGGACGTTAAAAGCCAACCGAATGGCCAAACAGAGGAATGATCGGGCATGAAACCGGCAAACATGAACCGCATTAAGATGATCCCCATTACCTCATCAAACCGTTAATCCTTCACGATGTGTTTGTCACAACTTCTTGTGGACCCCCTCACAACAGAGTTGGCGTGGTACTCGCTGGCGGAGATTTGATTTCCTTCTTCACACGACCAAAAGTGGCGACCTTGCGCCGCGATTAGAAACTAGTTTTGGATACCGGAATACCGGAAACACCTTTGGCACCGCACAGTAAACACACACGCGCGTACGCACACACTGTGTCTGAGAGCTGGTCACAGGTCGTCTGTGCTGTTGCTATTGCGAGCGCTACTACCACGGCTGATGCTGCCGCTGCTGCTGCTGCTGCTGGGTGGTCCTCTTTGGCATCGTGGAAAACCGCGCATCCTCGGATGGTGTTTTGCCTTCTCTGGAGCGGATAAACATATTGCAACATGATCGAAACCCAGTCTTCGGCTGTGAGAGTAAGCGAGACAGGATGATGCACGGTAGCAGCAGCACCGAAGCATGCCAGTCATGCCATCGCGCCAGGACGACGCGCCAGTAGTAAGAATGAAACGAAGCAAGCCGTAGCAGCAACACGCACAGCATCATCATCATCATCGTCATCGTCATCATCGACCGTGACACATGCGCAGAATGCATCTTTCAATGCCCTCTCTATCACTCACACGCCCTGTGGGCAGCATGCGCGTCTTTTTCTATCCTGATCTCCTCTACTACTTGCTTGTCCGCGTGGTATTTTCTCCCCAAAAAACCGAGAGCGCCGGATTGCGTTGCCGATGGTCTCGCTCTCTGTGTATCGAGGAGGAGTGCGTCTTTCCGTGCTGGATCTAAACATCTGTATCGATGTGAGGCGAAGGGTAGGAAAGACGAGGCGCATGCACAGCTGGGAGGTGAGGGTTGCCCTTTAACTCGATATAAGAAGTCAGTTACCTACCCCTCCGCTACCATCGGTGATTCTCGACCGCTCGGCGGTATCGAACAATGGTCTTGATTGAGGAAGTACTACAATCGATGGTGAGTGTACCGTAAACCACTGAATTGAAACAGCATTTGGCAATATTGATATGTATTTTTGAAATTTTCTACATATTAGAACAATCCCATAATCGGTTGGACGTGATAGCGTAAAATACAATAAAAGGATTAACACGTGTGCATACGACATACGTGCGGATTATGGGGGGTGCGAATTGGCAATAACGCATGCCGTGGAAGTTTCCAGTCATGCCCATCGGAGGAGAACGAAAGTAATATCCCTCCACCTCCGAAGTAACGGTCAAAATTGATTTTTTTCCATTCAACCTGTGCTTGGTATCGATTGATGGAACAAAGATAATTGCCAATAACTATGTTGTGGTGCACGAGAACGAGATTGCCACTGGATTATCCTTCATGAGAAGGAGTGCTTGGGGGGGGGGGGGCGCGTGGAAGGCGAATGCCTTCGCTGCGACCGAGGGAGAGATGTCCACCTCATCAAACCCCATCATTCGTTTTACGATTATCCTTCCTATCCAAATCTATTGTCGGTCCCAGATTGGGCATCTGTCACAAGCAGCAGCCGAGCCACCCCGCTCCAACCCTCATAGGTAAGCGGAATCCGCACGGTCCACACCGGAAAGCAACCACTTTACTAGCCGGAATTGGTAGTCTCTATCCTCCCGTTGATGCTGCACTCGATTAGAGAACTTGGAGCAGAAGAGCGGATAAGAGGCACAGCGGACGAGACAAGACGGCGAACCTGCTACTGCTGCTGCTGCTGCTGCTGATTGGGACACATTCGATTCGCACAAGCACCAACGAACGACCATTCACCACCTTCCGCCCGCCTGCTAAGATGATTTTCTTTTCTTTTCGTCCTACGGCCTACTGTTGTTCTCCTTCCACGCGCACGCATCTCGAGTGTAATCCAGCGCGAGCTGCCAGCCATCCAGCGGTGTTGTTGTCGTTCCGTCGGATCAAAAACGGGCCGCCACTGATTGTCGAGCCGGTCGCTCTGTGTGCGTTGATTCAATCATGCCGCCACGGTCCAGCGGATCGATGCACAACGATTGCATGGCTTCCAGGCGAACGAACGAACGAGCGAACGACGGACGGAATAACAGCACCAAACGCGCCCTGTCGGTCTGTCTTGCCGGAAGGAAATTCAATTTTCGTTCGCCTCACACACCTGTGTCGGTGGTTGGTGCGGTGACGGCGGTGACGGCAGCGACGACTTGCGACTTGCACTGGAGAATGGAAACGAGTTTTCTTCTTCCAAAAAGCCGCCTGGCCTGGTTTGCATGATGTTGAGCTTGCCGCGAATTGATTGCTGGCCACATGAATTTCTTTTTTATTCAGCCTTTTTTTTTGTGGTACGGCTTAGTAACGGGGAAGTTATTTATCTAACCTTTCCTCGGCCGCAATACTCGGTACCCCGGTAATCCCAGCAACCCCGCGGGGGTTTTCTTATCCCCCGAAAACGGTCAGACAAATCTTCAATCCATATGCCTTCTTCAATGGTCACTACCGGCACCAGCACCACCGCCATCGTTAATCCTTTGTGGAAAAGGTCAATTTCGGAGCGACCAGATTTATTTGTTTTACAAGCGAGAACCGCAGGGGATTAAGCGGGAACGGTCTCATATACATTGACCAACGGGAAAGCAATGTCCTTCAAAGTAAACATGGTCCGTTACTGCAACTGTTTCTCGGTTGTTTGGTGCAGTCCGTGTTCCACGTTTTACAGCGCCTGCTTCGCATCGTTTCAGAATACCTCAAAGGCAAGCGAAATATCAACAAAGAGCGTGGCGGATGTCAACTACTGGTTGACCTGAGCACACACCCACATACAGCGATTGTAATACTCACCTTGATGCGATGTTTTGAGCGAGGACGATGGTCACAAAAGGTAATAACGCGTACTTAAACTAAGAACTAGATTGTTGTAAGTACTCCACACCGACTACGCTCTCTTTCTCTCTTTCTGGTTTGTTCAAGGGTTGCTACATTCCCTCTATTCACGACACTGGTCTGGATTCGATTCACAAATCGACTGGGTATCATGTGGACACTGGTATTTTCGCAGCAGATTGAAACTAGAAGAGTGAGGCACACTAGTTTTGTAATACATTTACACCCACAACATACACATATTTCACATATTTTACAATAAACGACCAACAAAAGACACCGGGTCACACTGTTTTATCACGGACGCGAATCACATTGCACATCGGTTCCCTGGCGGTTACCTGGTTCGTTTCACCAAGGTGTTTGCGGTACGCTGATGCTGGATGACGGTGGTAGCACTAGGCATTCACTAGGCACTAGGCAATCGTGTAGATGTTTCGGAAGCCCTTTCTTCCCGTACTGGCGCGATGCCACCCATCATCCGTGGCTATTATGAAAATAAAGAAAACGTTCCTCTGCGGCGCTGCTACCCGTCCACCGGCATTCTAGCACTCGGTTTGTGTACTCGTCGCGGTCGCGCAGTGTGCTATCCGATGAAACCATACAACAACAACGGGTGGAACGTTCTTTCCAGCATCGTCAAAGGTTTACGCTGGAGGCGTTTAGTAACCGATACCACCGACGCTGATACATGAGATCGCTGCAACAAAAAGCAAAAAAAAAGAGAGGCATTACTAAATTGCTCCTGGCTTGCTAAGGTGGGTTAGCTCCACAGTTCGATTATTACGATAATAATATCAAGCACACACATCCGGCATCCGACCGTTCATCCAAGTCCAAGCAACCACAGCACCAGAACACGGATCATCACGGGCAGAAGATTCGTGGCGGAAGATATCGGAAAACTCGATTGATACAAAAGCTTGCTCCCTTGAGGGAGGGGAGGAGATGGAGCTGCAACGGAGAAAGCAGATCTTGTGAAGCACAACACACATCTCGCCGCATCGGCTGGCTGGCTGCCCGGGTATATTTTTAGGTTTAAGATAATCAATTACTGCCTGCCGCTGGTTGCGTACCAACCAGGTTCGTGGGGATGAGGAGGACGAGGGTGGCGAAGGTTCGTTTGTACACTGGTACGGCTTTTTTTGGGAAATTTCCGGGAACATGGAACGTACCGCGTGGCCCCTCGTACATCCAGCCCCCGTGTGCGTGTGTCGCAAGAAGGAAAACCGTTCGCTCGCCCAGTTTTTCTCGGCGCCAGTGGCACCGCGGGTGCACACACAACGAGCAATCCCGATGCCGATTAATCAAGGCGCATCCAGCTGACCCCCGACACCCGCGGAAATTATGATTGGATGACGTTCCTGTGACAACCGCAGACTCACTTAACGGCGCGTTGTTTACTACTCGCGGTGACAGTTGCCCCTGCAAAAGGGGTGGAACAGCAGGCAGCAGGCCGTGGGGAGCCAGGTTGAGAACAACGACGACGGCGACAACGACGGAGGGGCACGGGCGACGCGGTTGAGATAAGCGGTGCGATGCCCACTTGGATTTCGTTTCGTTTCTTTTTCCACTTTTCGGGAGACCCCTCTCTCCCGCCATCCCGCCATCCCGCCATCCCGCCATCCACCATTACAGGCGGCGCGTTTTCATCTCTTCCCTCTATTACCTTTTCGCTCACGCTTCGCGTTTGCGGGGAGACGATGCGGAGATGATGTCGATTGTGGTGGCCGCCGTCTTCTCGGTTTGGGTCTCGGTTTGATTTGGTGGCGATCTCCTCTCGAAGAATCAGTGACGCGTGGTTGATCGTTTTCAATGTGGCGTGCGATTAATTTCTCGAACTTGTTGCACACACACACGCAGTAGTAGCTGCGCGATACTTAACAGGGCCAGCGGCGGCACGAGTGTTATGAACTAAATTGGTTGCAAAACCGGACCAAAAATTTAATATTTCTCCTAGCCCCCGAAGGCAATTCGGTTTAAATCTCGCGACAATCCAGCACCAACAACAGCGCTGGCGGCGGCAACAGGCTTAAGCGCGGTCGTCGTCGTCGTCGTCGTCGGTCGCGGGGTCGGTTGCTTGGCTTGCGGGCTGGATTATGTGGAACCAACGCACCCCTCCTCCTCTGATCAACGAAGATACAAGATGCTGCGAGCTCGATGACGGTGAAGCAAAGAAAGAGGAAAAAGCCGTTCCGAAATTATGTTGCCGATGCGAACGGCGAAAGAGAACGAAGCGAAAGAAGAGAAGGAGCGAGCGGGGGAGGGGGTCAAAAATTCCTTCGGACATACGCCTCACTCACTCACGCACAGTGTTTCTCCTGACATCACGCACACCATCGGAACATATTTTCCTCTCGCTCTCGCTTTAGCGCCAACGCGTTTTTCTCTCTTTTCCTCCTTCTCGTGCTCTTCTTCCTCCCGCACAAACACGGCGTGTCTTCGCGTTTCTTCTCTTTTGTGGGTCTTCTTATATCGGCCTCACTTTTTTCATTTTCCTCGATCGAGGCGCTTTTTCTTGGCTTGATCGAGACGGTTCCACATTTCACTCCGTCCTATGTCTACACTAAAAACCCACCTTCAACCGCAAACCGTTGTGCACAAATCCACGAGAGCTGCACAACACACGAGGGCACGCACGCACGACACGCACGGCAGCAACACAAGAGCAAAAAAAAATCGAACACGACACAACGTGCGTGCGGTTAAGTTACAAAAACATTCAATTTGACGTCGTGAAGAGGGAGAGAGGGAGAGCGCGCACCCGCAAGATGCTGCAGAGAGAACGAGACCGCTACTTTCTTCGAGCGGCTGTCAAAACCGCCGTGGTGCCAAACTAACGGAATCAAATGCAAAGTTTGAATTCAAATTTCAAACTAACGGATCGGTATTTCCGATTCCGGTGCGGCCTTGTAACCGGGAATGCTGCTCGGGGGAGAGAACATGTTAATTGCTGCACTTTCTTATCAGGAATAATGGAAATATACTAACAGAAATACGATTACCTGCAGAATGTTAGTTTACTATCACTTTACGCATTAACATGCCCTTCTTCGTATACGAAGGAAGGTTCTTCATCGACCAAAAAGCAACGGAGGCGTCCTTGCACCGCTATTTGCGTTCAAACACATCCAAACAGGGAAATCGCCTCATTAGAATAGTTACGGAAACCCCGCAGTTTCCCACTCCAACGGTACATCCCAGCGATGGCTAATCAACTTCCTACTGTATCAACAAAGGCATCCTGTGTTGGCCAGGACTACTTCACCACCCTGCGCAAAACAGATCCAAACGCAAACAGATCCTCACGTAGCATGTGCACGTCAACCCTTCGCGGTGCGTTCTCGGTCTCTCCGACTGGGGCGAGTGCCATGCCCTTTTCCATCGCAGCGAGCACAGATGCAACACTTCACCGTGAACCAGCCGCTAGACGGTTGAACTTGGAACGTGGTGCAGCGTTTGAAAAAGGAAACATGCGTCGCGTTTATGCACCTACTCGCGCGCATAGTAGTAGGGTAGGGGGGGGGGGGGGGCTGGATGGGGCAGCCGGTTAGTGAAGGGAACCGTAGAACACCATAAACACCCTGTCGCTTCCCGCGCACTAAGGACTCACGGCGGCACCCGCTTTTGTTTCATTGCCCCACGTTACCATACCAACCGAAGGCGACTCACGGGTTGCACACTGTTGGCGCTCGCTCACTTAGTCCTTCGGCCGCCCGAAAACGGAATACGCACGCAACCTGGCCCCAAGCGAAGGGCCTCGATAAAAACGGACTTCAGGTGGAGCACTCAGTTTAGTTCAATCGCGTACACGTGCCGGGAGGTCCTCACAACGTGTGAGACAAGAGTAGCGTTGGAGTGGACACATCACAGACACCGCACACCCACAGGATACACACAGCTACAAAGAACAGGACACGGCGCGGTTTTGCAGTGGCTAAGGACTATATCGTTTCGAGTTTGAGTTTTACGAAAGAAATGGCAATGGCGTCGATTCTACCTGCTTCAACCGGAGGCGTCGGTGAAAGTGATCGCGTTGTAAGTTTGCTTTTACATATAAGGTGAAGGTGCATTTTATCCACCAAAACCGAGGGAAAAGAAAAATCAATATTAAATCAACAAGAACCGTGCGTCATGTTCGATTGAGGAGCACAGCTTTCACATCATCATTCCGCATCGTTCTAAGAAGTTTTTGTGGCTGCTTCGCCATCGCAAAATGTTTACATTTGCATGGTAAATGATGGAAAGTGCGGATCATTTTCCCAGGGCCCTGTGCTGCGCCGTGGCTCACACCAATCGATTGTTTCTTGCTCATCAATAATGATGCGCGGTATGAATAAACGTTTCCCTCTCCCCCAACCCCTACTCATCCTCAACGTATCCTACTCACCAGTTCTTTCCTTGGAAGGAAATCTATGGTATTCTTAGACACTCGCGTCTGCTGTGCTAAGGATGTGATTTGAGCACTGATTTGAATCTGAATAATCATTCTCTACCACCGCACACGTGGCTTGTGGTTTCGCAATCGTGGCGCAACCACGCTAATGGGAAACCGCGACCTGACCGGGCCAACCGTAACTAACACCCTGTGCAGACAGTGATTTGTCAGGATTTATCACAAACTAACCGAACCGTTTCACGCACGATTACTGTCGAAATCGTTTCGCTGACTGCGCCATCGAGGCCATCACTATCAAGCGGCTCGGCACTGACTCACCTGTGTGCGGATGGGCTATGCAGAAGCGCAGGACAATCCCCCAGATTGGTAGTAGCAGTTGTTGCAAGGATTAAATAAATACAAACAAGGCTTTCTGCCTCTGTCTCACTCTTGGCCTTTCGCTCGGCCATGCAACCCAAATGCGGCCCAAAACATTGACACCCTTTTTGGTCGCTCCGTTCGGAAGCAAAAACCTCAAAATCTCGATTAATTCACACCGTACGGTGGTGGCACGACGGGGTGCAGCGCGGTGAGCGATCATAAATGTGCACCATGTGCAACCATGTGACACCCCTTCCCTCTTCTGCCACTGGCCGTTCCTTCCCGAGGGTCGACGACGATCAAAAGTTCCGTTCCGTTCCCTTCAGCACTTTTGATTGTTTGATGACTGGCTACGGACGAATGTGTTTGCATTTTGTTTTGGTCCATCGGTCTCGTTGCGAGTCGCCAAAGCCGCCACTGAGGCGTGCAGCATGGCAGGAGGGTCGCTCCGTTTCCGACCAAGGATATAGGAACTGTGCTAAACAAGGGTTCGCGGGCTCCGAGCCGTTCGGAAGATGAAGGACTCACATTTCGCGATTAGCCTGACTGCCTTCACCGGGAAACGAACGGAATTGTACGGTTAGTGCAGTTTCCAGTGTGCTTGTAGCACCCCTCCGGTCCTACGACATTTGACACCAACATCCTGGGTGGCTGACAGGATCGGAGATTTGATCAAACTTGTATTTCATTTTTATCACACGTGATGAGCTGTCCAGTTCCTTAGTAATGTTGGTAACATTTTCTGGGCAGCATTTTCTTATTTGCAAGAACAATTGTACAAGCAACAGCTCCAGCAGAAGAAAAATCAAGAGGAAATTTATGAAAAGCATGCCAATCTGCGACACAAATTTCCCTCGCACATGGCAGTAGCTCGCTCTACCTCGTTGGTTGCTACGCCAGTGTCAGCCCTTATGATGCG
>NC_064874.1:5777500-5782500 GCF_943734745.1 Anopheles darlingi | reverse complement strand
CACAAAAATGTAGATGTAATACAACCGATTAAACGTCCGGAGTGTCCGATCTTGGGCATCTTTTTCATAGCTATCCAACGGCTGGAACGAGGTGCCGATCGTAGTCTCGTGTAGGCTCCAGATAACAGGAAACAGACGATAGTTGGTCCACGTTTTGAGACACATGGCTGTCTCCGTAAGCACGATGTACATGATGTAAAACACAAGCTGTTCGAAGGTTTGTGAAACGAATATGTTCAACACCAGTGCACAGAGGTAGAGCGCCATTATAAAGATGTAGAAGGTGTAACAATAAATCCTATACGGAATAGACTTCTTCACAGGAGCATTGAAGATGCCACACAATTTCCATGCCCACATGCAAAAGCGCATTGGAAAAATAAAGCGACTTGTATCGTACATCCTTGGCTGAGGACTATGGTAATGTTACGGACACGACAGTTGGACTGGAACTGACGAAATGATCTAATGGTCATCGGATCAAGAGTCAAAGATTTTACAGAAATCAGACCGTGACAACCCTATAATTACGTCGAAATCGAATGTAATGAAAAATTAGTCGTTAATTAAAGATTTTTTTTTCAAACCTACCATCAGTGTTTCCATTTCTTTTTTGTAGAAGCCAACCAATAAATTGAATGTTAATTCTAGCAAGGCTCATGCCATAAACCGGGAATCTCGAACTCATATTGACATGCGAGCAGCAGTGGAAGGTAACAGGATTCCAGCGAATAATTGAATATTTGAAGAATGATTTAATTTTCATTCTATTTTACGAACACTACTGCCACTGGAGTTAAATAGCCAATCACTAAACCATAAACCAGGCCCGATGATTCTGGCTTAATTGAAGACGCACCAGAGATATCCTTTTAAATTAAAATAGATAGAATGAATACACTATGTCTTCACACTAGTGATGAACAAACCATGGCCTGCATACTTGTTGGAATATTCAATCATTTAGGAATTTCTCAAAACATTTCGCTAAACAATAATTAAACTACTTTGTTTATAAATCTTATGCTGATGATTATGGAAAGTACGAATTACAGCTGCGTTCTTAATTTTCCTTTACAAAATTTAATGTGAAAAATAAGTGCTCTAGCAATAAAACTTCTTCCTGTAACGAATGGCATAACAGAGGATTAATTAAAATACATTAGTTGAACGAGCGACAATTAAAAATGTTTACGTCACTCAAATCTGCTCGGTGGATTGCGGAATAAAACTAGTAATTAATAGTTCTTATGTTTAAGACCATTAAATATTAACATACCCAAATACTCGTTGAAGCATTCCAACGCTTAGGAAGACTAAACACATGCACGTAAACTATAATTAAGTACTGCTTTGCTCTTGAGCAATACTTACCATTCAGCTACGACTTATTCCTTACCTGCAGTGCAATCGAAGACATTCGTGAAGAAGCACGATGACGAGCAAAGTGGAAATGTTTGCCGAACAAACATTGAAAAGTCAAAAGCTCAAGTGGGACAACTACATACTTCCCGTGCGAATTACAGTGTGGACTTGGAAGATCTGTGCCCTCTACAATGAGCAACCGCAAGGACTGTTCTATCGAGCATACCGATACATCTTCAATTTCGTTCTGATGGCCGTTTATCTCTTTGCACTAGTCCTCAATATGTTTGTAATGCAGACATTCGAGCAACTTGTCCTTTACATCATGTACATCGTGTTCACTGAGGTTGTCATGGTGTTGAAGGCTTTGATAACATACTACAAGTTTGATCAAATTTGTCGCTTGTATCAATTGACATTGGGTGAAAATTTCAAGCCTCAGGATGATTTAGAGACAGAGCTTCATCGTAAAGGTATCGGTGTGATCAAATACTATTATTACTTATATTTTATAATGGGATGCGCAGCCGTTAGTAGTGCTATGTTGTACCTACTGCACAAAGAGTATCGGACACCATATTTTCCCTGGATGTTTGGAATTGAGTATGGACCGGAAGCACGAGTCAATTATGGAGTTATCTTTGCCTATCAAATCATTGGCATGTACTTTCACATGCTGGTCAATGTTTCGGGCGATGCACAACTCTGCTATCTGCTTGGAATGATCAGTATTCAATTGGATTTGTTAGCAAAACGATTCCGACAATTGCGTACCTCTCAAGAATTCGAAAGAGCTTTCGTTGGGCTTGTTGACCACTATGAAATGTTACTGCAGTGAGTACATTCCACATGTTGTTGCTCCTTATTTGTTTTTATTTGTTTCATCCAATTATCTTTGTATGACAGAATGCTTCGGGAAGTAGAGAAACTCTATTCCCCTGCCTTCTTCGCCCAGTTCAGTGCTAGCGGATTAGTAATCTGTGCTACAGCTGTCAAGGCCTCATCAATGGTATGTATGTCTTATTAGACGTTATCGAACTAGCTGTTGCACATCTTCTGGACACCGTATTTTTCCAAACAGTTCAACCTATCGGAGCTCACAGCCATCCAAAACTTGCTGTACATGATCGCAATGATGTTCCAAATGTATCTACCTTGCCACTTTGGTAATGAAGTGACACGTAAAAGCAATGTCCTCAAAACTGCTGTTTACAGCTCCCAGTGGTACAATATGCATCTGAAAGATCGTAAAATTATACTCATGCTGTTGCAGCGACTGAATAAACCATTTACCTTGACGGCATATCATTTCTTCAACTATAACTTGCAGGCCTACACTACAGTACGTTGAATAAAAAAGAGTCGACCCAATAGTAATAATTTAACAATAAACGACCATTTTCTTCTTGCAGACACTCAACATGGCGTACTCTGTCTATGCCTTGCTGCAGAGAACTACAATGAAAAGGAAATGAAACATTCAATCATTAAAATTTCAGTTTTCATTCTTGCAAATATCATTTTGAAATGATGTTGATCTTGTCACGCAAAGTAACACAAATTAAATACCTTAATGCATGTCTCGCACGTTCGCTGTTCAAATGGTCAAACAAAGAAAATAAATGTACCGAAGGACTACAATAAAGAGAATGAAATATTTCTGCTTCGGATTTCCTGTTGTTCGATTCGACCATTCGATAACGATTGATGTGTGGGCCGATGTTCTACTACCAGGGTTCTTATCAGTGTTGATAGCTTATCACACAGCATACTTTACTTTGAAAGCGACTCCATCCCTGTACGCGTTCATTGTCTTGTTCGTAGTGAGCGAAGACACTGATCTACCAAATGTGGACCTGGAAGCGCCTTGATACCATTCCATATCCCTCAGTGTGGCATCGATTTAGCGGTCGTGCACCGGATTCAACCAATCAACTTATTAGCTACGTGGTCCAGGATGTGCCCGAGGAGCGTTTTGAGGAATGCATTGACCACATGTGTTCTTACTTTATGCGGGATGAACCTATTTGTCGCTCCATACGTTTGACCAGCGATCCTGTTGGAATACGTGAACTCAGCAATTTGTGGCGTCAGGTCCTCTTACAACACTCTGCGGTTGTTTGCCTTCGCGAAGATACCGGTGAGCTCGTGGGTGCCAATATTCTGAACGTTGTTTCACGGACTGATGGCAAGTCAAAGCAACCATTCCATAGTGCCGGTTTGGAAAAGATGATCAACTGCACGCTGTACATGACGGAGCAAGCAAAGCTGTTTGAACGTTATCCGATCGAGTGTTTTCTGTCCGCGTGGGGTCTTTCGGTGCATCCGCGTTACCGTAGACTTGGACTGGCGAAGGAGATTCTTTACGCACGCATTCCGCTCTGCAAGTCTCTCGGCCTGAAACTCTCCGCAACTGTTTTCTCGCATCCAGGATCACAGAGCCCAGCCAGTAAGGTGGGTTTTCGTGATGAGGTCGTAGAAAAGTATGAAGATTTGGAGAAGAAAGGTTTTGCGTTTCCTGACATTAACATAGAATACAACAAACTGATGGTGCTGATGATCGAATGATAACCCGTCAAGTTGTGTAGCAGTAACTCAACGAAATAAAAGAGCTCCAAGTTGTAGCATTATTTCGATATATTTCTCTGACATTGCCTTTGCTGTTACCTTTTCATTTCTAGTTTCCGTTGGCCATCATCATAAGCATGTGCACTGCTTTCCATTACTCACAAGACGGCACCTTCCAATTAAACGAACTATTTGTTTTTTTTTTCCATTCTGTGCCCCATTCGTACAGTCTCACTCCTGCAAGCGCTTCACTAAACCACACAAACTGCATCGATATAGTGTACCGGAATAACGATACCATTGCATTGGCCTGATGCTAATTAATTAATAATGTAATATCTAATCATAAGTTTAGAGGAGACAGAAGAGGGTTTAGGTTAAATTAATCCTGTGTCTTTCTGTCTTTGTGCTGCCGTTCATCCCGATGCAGTCGAGAGCACAGCACACACATGCTCTAAGCTCCATAGGTCGTCTGCCTTCATTTAATGAGTATAAATTACTATATTATAACTTAACGATGGTTAGCATGAAGTAAGAAGTTTTGAGCCCTGCAGAAACAAGCATTAGTTTGGTGGTTATGTTGCACAAATTTAAAACAATCGAAACTAAGTTAAACGCAAAACGAGCCCAGATCTCACGCTCTATCAAATGGAATGAAGATTACAAATGAAGTTATCTTTCATTCGCGAATGAAGACAACACAATTGGGATGGGGATGTAGAGGTTTATAGATTCTGAAAGTAGACGATAAGAAAAGGGACGAGATAGCACACGGAATAGAAATACCCATTATTCCGTGTAGTAACCGAAGTTACTTCGTTGTGAGTGCTTTTGCACAGACTCGACAAACAATAGGCACAACAAGCGAAACGCAACGACACGATAGTTTTTATCCAATTCTCTCATGATAGTGGTCCACATAGCCGGAAGTGCGGCATTTATCTGACAAAATCACCTTCCATTACGCATCCACTTTATGCTATACTGTGCGTGCATTACACGATAGGCTTGGGAACAGTTCCTTCGCTGAACACCACCGACTTGCCTGCTCTCGGTTCTCGGTAGAA
>NC_064874.1:5735000-5767500 GCF_943734745.1 Anopheles darlingi | reverse complement strand
ATCGTGTAAATCGAGATCACAAAGGAGCGGTGAGCAACGTAAACGAATTAATTTGATTTCACTTTCTGCAAGTAATGAACATTTAACATCATTTTGATTGATTAATAAACCGTACAATAGCCAAAGCTTGTGACTGTGTTTTATTTCAACTTTTACATCTAGAACAACAGTCGGCATAGCTGCGAAAGGCGTGAAAGGTGGCCAATAAGGTGCGGACTGCTTAAGTGGATAAACCTAGATGTCTCCCGCGAAATAATAGCTTATTGGCGATGTTTTCTTCCCGAAATTCTACCGTTTAATTATAGAAGTAGAAAACAGAATTTGTTACCAATTAGAACAATTTTTATTCGCATACAGTCCAATTCGCATTATCATAATCCATGAATTGTGTTCGCAGTATTCTCTATCCATCAAGCAACCGAAACGAGCAACACGCCATCGTGGACGTGTTGTTCACTGATGATCATGCTAACCTATGGTGTTCAAACAGCAAATTCATTGTATATTTTCAGATAATGTACTTTACACATCTATTTACATGTGTTATCATTAAATCATAACGGATTCAGTTCAATTTGGAGTCAAACACTCCTACGCCTCTACCCGATCGTAATGTGTTGACTGCTACTGGCCAAATGCTGTAGAATGGTGGATGCTCACTATAACACTACAACACTGCACTCCTCCCCTGTGCCTACTTCCTGTACACCCACTATTGCGTACAAACCACCTCTTAATCTTGGTAACGAAATTGTAAATTATAAATGTTTTGCTTCGAGAATGAAAGAAAAGTCCGTTTAACTCGCGTGGTCTAGGAATTCCGATGACCTCTAGACTAGACATGTAGAGGAGTATCCTAATTTGTCCATCGTGCATTGTGAGGAGGTTGGCTCCTATGTGGGTAGCCAATGGTAGCCACTGTTGCGCTGGCTACTACCGCGCGTCTTTTTGATGTAAGATGAGTTAAAAAATGTTTGAGCCAAAACTGTCACAGAGGACACTGCCTAAAGTTTAGATTATGAGAGGCAAGAGTTACGTATATCAGCAAAATTCATTGTCATACAACGTCTTCCGCATAGCACCTCGTGGCACTGCATGATATGCCTTTGTTTGCTGTACCAGCGGAAGGTACGTGCTCCATATCCTTTGTACTTTGACACGATGTCAGCATGTATGTAGGGTGCTGTGTATAGAACGTAATTCAAATCTGTCCCGATTAAAAGTAGAGTTCAGCAATATAATCGAATCGTATGTGCTTGGTAGGGGTAGACTTGACAACATGAGATGGGTTGCACGCGTCTCGAAACACATTGCGCTGCTGAAGCACATTAGCGGTACTGACACACTCCTTGTTTGCTTGCTTTTATGTGTGTAGTGAGGTTTCGATGAAATCAAGAATTCAAATCCCAGTTAATCAGTTAACCTACTATATGCCTAGCCTAGCGCTGAGATGAGAAGTAAAACTAACTTAGCCTACTTACTCGCCATTCGTCCTTAATAACTAAAAAGACCTGATCGAACTGGCAAAAGAAATTAAATATAAAAATAAAGTGAGAATCTACGAGTTGTCCGGTAGGGCCAAACGCAAGAGCGGATAAATACGCAATACGAATCTTCAAAACACGTCATCTGTTCGTGATAAAAAAGTGAAGTAAATAAATTATATGTACAGGTATGTGCGGACGGTTGGCGTCCCGTTTCAGTGATGGCAAACTAGGTCTCGGTTGCGAAGAATTCCTGCAACCGTTGCACGGTTAGCCGATCGAGGGCGCACAGATCAAAGTCGAACGTGGCACTGGTGATCTCATAGCACCCGGTAGCGGCAATCATCTCCACCACACGCTGCAGCTCGTTGTTATCCTGCAGCGTCATGATTTTCTTTTGCAAATCTTTCAACTCCGACATGTAATCGCCGGTCATCGCGTGGTGGTTAGTAGTTGTCCCGCCACCAGCCCCAACCTGCTGCCATGCGTTACCACTGCTATCATCATCAGCAGCAACGCTGCCGCCCGCTGTTGACGACGATTGCTTGTAATTTAACGTGGTGTTGTTATTGTTGTTAGAGTTATCACCCAGCTCCGCTGCCGGTGAGCTGTGCTTGCCACCCTCAAACAGATGATCGTCCTTCTTCGGTACCTTCACCGGCGGTTCCATCAGGCTTCCACCACCTGAGACGCCCATCGGAGAGGGCGGCGAGAGACTGCGCCGCTCTCCTCGACCCCCCTCATTCTGGGAAACCGGAGTAGTAGTTTCCTTCGTAGCACTACTACCCTTGTCACCGACAAGGTCACTGTCTTTGTTTTTACGCTTACGCTTTTTCGACGATTCTCCCGACGGTGCCGGTTCCTTCGAAGGCTCAACAGGTGGCGTCACCGCACCGATCAACGCAGCAGAACCAACCTTGATGAGCTTCTCTTTCTTCGACTTATAGTTATTGACCGGGGTTGGTTGATGACGATCGGTAGCCGCATCTTGTAGACTCGCCGACGATGGACGATGTTGTTGTTGTTGTGGTGCATTAGCAATGATATCCGCTATGCTGCTGTTTGACGATTCCGAATCCTTATCGTTCGCGACCACCGCTGGTGGATGAGTGGCATCATCGGGTCCAGAATCAGAATCGTCCGAGTTTTCTCCACCACTGGTGTCCCCGATCAGGGCTGCTGTCTTTGAGCTGTGATGCCGGTTGCTGGATTGTTTAGGTTGCTGCGATACACCCGAAGCGGCGTAACTTTTAGCAGAGCCTGCTGTTGCTGGTTGTTGACGATCCAGTCCACTCGATTTCGTGCTCGATTCTGCATTACCACCACTAAGGTGTTTTGTTCGTGAAGGTGCTACTGCTAAGCCGCTTCCGTCGTTCGACGCATCGGTCATTCCATGAGTTGGCGTTGAGTATGATCCGGTTCCCAGCTTTTGATCTCCACTAGCAGCAGCACCCTTGTCGCTTTTCTCCTTTTGGCGATCCTTCTTATCCTTCCCGCTCGATGGACGCTCCTTCTCCTTGTCTTTCGATTTGTCCTTCTTTTTGTGCTTATGTTTCCGCTCGTCACGCTCTTTGGCGTCGTTTGCCTTCGTCGAGCTCCCACCAGTTATGTCCGATTTGGTTGCCGTTCCACTGCTTCCAGACTCCACGGTGCTGGATTGCTTTTTATCCTTTGTGTATCCACCGCTAGAGGAAGTGTTAGCGGGTACGGCAGCATTATTACCGTTACCAAGCACCGTGCCTCCGCCGTTGGCAATTGATTTGCCAGCACCGTCGGTACTGTTGCTGGACTGTTGCTGATGCGCAGAGCTAGATTTGCCAGAGCTGGCGGACTTGGAACCGGCCGCGGCGGCATCTTTAGAGAATATCGACGCACCAGATGTAGTAGACTTGTGCGGTTCTCCTCCCTTGCGCGCATTTCCGCTGGATGAGGAGTCGATCCGTTCCTTGTCCTTCTCGTAACTTTTTTTCTCCTTCTTACTTCTCTTTTCTTTTTCGTTGGTTCCGCCACTACTGCTGCCACCGGAAGCGCTGCGTTTTCCGCCTTCGCTTGACGCTTTACTTCCTGGCGCAGCAGCTGCTGCTGTTGATCCTCCTCCGCCGGAAGCGGAAACGCTCGATGATGATGTACCGCTAGTAGGAACTGAATTATTACTATTGCTCGATCCGTTGGTATTACTGCTGGAGCTGGCACTGGATGTGGTGTTGGCCGTACTATTGCGTTTCGGGCTGCCCGGTCGCTTCTGAGATGCCGAAGAGGAGGACGATGACGACATCACTGCAGAGTTGCTACTTCCTGTTGCGCCGCTACTGCTGCTGTTGGAGATCTTGTCGCCTTTGCTCGTCTTATCGCGATCCTTCGAATGGCTTTTGTCCTTTTTCTCTTTGCTGTGCTGCTTCTCCGGCTCGGCCAGGCCCGACGACGAAACGGTAGAGGAGGAAGCTTTCTTACTCTCTTTGTTTGGGCTCGAATGCTTGTGCTTGGATGAAGATTTTTCCTTCGACGATGAGACTGAACCGGATGAGGCGGTACGATCATTGGATGATTTTTGACTCGGTTGGGTTTTACCGCCACTGCCGGTGTTGTTGCTTCCACTACCACTGCCACCCCCGGGACCTGCACCAGCGGGCGACGTTTTGCTTCCACCCGATCCCGATCCGGATTTTGGATCCGGTGAGACTTTACTTCCGTTGCCCGATTTGTGTGGAAAGGGAGAACCGAACAGATCACCATACGGACCCTTACTATCGTCGCCACCGGACTTGGATTTTGATTTCTTCTCCTGCGATCCTGAGCTGACTCCACCACCACCGGTTCGTTCCGCACCGCCGCTGCTACTGTGCCGATTGGTTTTATAATCGGCGGCAGCATTGCTATTGTTGTTGCTGCTCCCGGGGCCCATGAAACCTCCGCTCTTCAGTAGCTTGCGTCGGAAGTCATCCGATGGATTGACGAACATTAGCTCCTCACGCTGGCTTTTGACGGGCGTCAGATCAAGATCATAGTTGTACACGGCCTTCTTGGGATCGTCACGATTTTTAAAGTGAATCTCCACGGGTAACATGAATCCAGCGTAGCCAGCTTCCTTTACTCGATATGGTGGTTCTTTGAATACTGCCAAATTAAAGCAAGACGGAACGAGGGATCGTGAGGATCTAGACGAAGCGACAAAAGACCAACGCCACACACGCAACTTACCTCGCTTCGGCCGGGGAAATGAGTCATGTAAATTAAAGATGACTTTGTCGACGAAGTGGCTTATGTCGTTGCCATCGGGACCGCGCACAAATAGTTCCCAATCGTGCGTGTATCCCTCCGCCGTTGGCCGACTCTTCACCGTGCACACGTGACCGATTTCCAGGCATATTTTCACCGACATCTCCGATCTTCTGCTACCTGCGTTGAGGGGGAGGAATGTAGAATAGTAAGGATAGTTTTCACAATTAATAATCAACTAGCTGCCCCGACAGACTTCGTACTGTCTTTGATGGGTCGTGGGTTTATCGTAAACAGAAACTTGAAAATTTCGGTAGATATTATTTTATTTATTCCATCATTTGGTCGTATTCGATTTATCAATGAACCAAATCAATAGTTACGTCTGTTAGTGATGTTGGAAATAGAGATGCGACGTGATTGTAAATATGAACTGGAAAGTTAAAATGATGCTTGAGTTTTAAGGCTTTGCCTTTCGGGCTAAATGACGTCATTTGGAAAACGAATTATATTTGCCCAAGTATTTTTAAAAAAAAGTTTGACTTTAGTATTCGGTTTGCACATAGCTCGTTAAGTTCAAATGCTGTGAATTTAACGGCATTACAATACGACACACTTGATCCATTTTTCCGGTATTCAGCTAACGATGATTTAAATAGTCACATGGTAGATCATAACTAAAAGCACCGCACTTCAAATTAACTCAAACGTCGATCGATCAGATCGAGGGTCTTTCTTTTCTCTCGGACATTCTCGGTGATCATTCCAATCGCAAGCCGTTCCTGATAGATATGTTGGTATTGTTTTCTATTACTATTCGGTTACTGCTCCTTTATATGTTTGTGCATGCAATTCCGATCGTTTACCATTCATAACCCGCTACGTTGAAAATCGTCAATCATAAGAGGCACGTAAACCAATAATCAAAACTTAATATAATTTTTGATCAATTCAAATACTTCACAACTGAATGAGTTTTTGTAATTGTTTCATGTAAATTGACTTGTGAAACTTAAAGCAACTTCTTGATAAACTAATGACTTGATTGAACTTAAGAAATTGTTAAGAAAATTAAAACCAACAGTAGACACACCAATAAAAAATGGTGACGATTTCTGCAACGTTGCCGATCCCATTGTTATCATTCCACCGTAGGCTCTCTCTCTCTCTCTCTCTCTCTCTCTCTCTCTCTCTCTCTCTCTCTCTCTCTCTCTCTCTCTCTCTCTCTCCCTCTCTCGTTCTTCTATTGTTTTTATTCGCAACTATATAACTTTCCCACCCATCACTCTGCTCTGCAAGATGTACGGAATGGAGGGTGGTGGTGGTTGATAGGTGAAGGAAGCAAGTAAAAGGATATTAAATAAAACCAACCTATTTAGAGACCATCAAAACCTAGGAAACGATACCCATATTGCCCTAGGACGTATTTTAAGGATTGGGGTTGTATGGAAGCTCCCCTTTCCCCTCATCCGATGTAGACCAAATTTTGTCCCATAGTTTCTCAGATGACCATCAACAATTGTGCTAGTTTTAATGGTATTCGGTTCATAACTTGCGGTGTAATGAATGTTTTTAACTATCAATTGTTAGAGAAGGGCATGAAGGAAGGTAGCGGAGGGTTTCTAACCAAGCCTATAGCACTCACCGGCCCCAAAAACTCCCACATACCAAATTTGGAGTCAATCGGTCCAGTAGTTTCGGAGTCTATACCGGACATCCGGACAGACACATTCATTTTTATATATATAGATTAACCAAACCACATGGCTACTCAGCGCTAATACAGTTGCGCATGTCTGGGAATGTAGGTCGTAAAGAGACTAGACCAGACACGGCTGTAAATTTCAGGAAACGGAAAGACCGTGCGACACAATCGATGCTCGCTGGATAATCATCCGCAGTTGCAAATAACCCGAAAGATCAGCAACCGAACACGTTCATCACCAACCGAAACCATATACGGAAAACGAATGATTGGCGACGAAGGGATCTTTGAGGGCGCTACAGCAAAGAAGTCTACGTGTGAGTTTTCATAATCGAACCCTGCTTTTTGTAAAATACATTTCGGTCACCAACATTTTCATTTGGTGCATTCATATGCTGCTCTACTGCAAATGCTTTCGACTCGCGCGCTGCACCATCAAAGCAGGCGTTGCTGCGAGTGCGACCGAAAGGACTGTTTCTGCTTCCCTTTTCCTCAAACACAGTTGTGGCATGCTGCGATGGCTTTTAGCTCGCCGCCGCGAAAGCATGGCATACAGTGGCGTGGTGCGCCACACCGAATAAGAAAAAATCGATATTTCCGTAACCGAGCCTCGTGTGCGACCTAGTAGAGACAGCAGGGGCGACGGCAAACATCGCCTTACGCGATGTATCCTTTTCTCAATTCAGCGAACTACCCAGGACAGGACGGCGGGGTAGGGAGGAGTGGGCATATCTTCCTTAAACCATCTGCTGGCGGAAGGATGCCATCCACAAATTTCGCTGGACCGTCATAAAATGTTTTTCAAAAGGACTCTACGTACCTGCGGTCTCTGGAATCGCGTAATGCATCCGTCTGTATACTAGGGGTTTATTGCAAGAACCATTTCCTATTGGCCAGACCTCGTCAACTCGTCATTAGGCCCTCCTGTCTTGGCTGGTCACAGGAGCAGCTTAAGCTACCCTTTTGTGCTGCGATTTACGATTCCATATTTCAAAAAGCTAAACCCATTCCAAAGCAATCCCCCTTCCATTCGCCGCATTCCAAGGCTGTGACACACATTATTGCGCTCGTCAGAAGCCTCGACGGAGCCGCCTATCCATGGCCTTCCGTGATGCCCTCATCATCGATGGCAGCAGAATGCAATTTGTCATGGTTCCAAGGGAATAGGGCCCTACACAAACCGTGCAGGCACCGTTCCATATGCTTCACCGAGAGGTGCATCGTAATCGCGTGAAGCACACGCGAGATGCAAAACTTGTCAGGACATGTTACTGACTCGGTAACCGCGGATGAGACGCCGCCGTTTTCGATTGCGAATTCTTCTCATCTGGAAATCCCTAGAAGCCCCCCTCTCATTCCCAACCCCATGATGATGATGATGATGTACTTACCACAACGGTGGGCTAGTTTCTACATCCGCGAGCGGTATTCCGCACGAGAGAATCCCGTAATTCAAAGCACTGCTGCTGGTGTGAGGCGTTTGTTTTGCTTGCAGATGAATCTCTGTTTTGTTTCTGCGTTGCGGTGCGCGGCGGTTTCGCGATTCGCGGCTACCGCAGGACTTTGGGCAACCAGAATGATCACCGGTTTGGTTGGTGCGGCTAAATTTGTCCTTAGTTTTGCTGCGCTATCTACTGCCGGACGAGGTCGTGGTTTTGTTGTCGACCGTTTTTGCGGTTGAAGAGCTTACTCTTCCCCCCAAGATACGCTGTTCGGACGCTCGGCTCGCTGGTCAAACACACGCACACGCACTGGTCACGAAAAATTCAAGATCGCGTATTTTTCGCAATTTGCCAGAAGTAGTTCTGCGTGATTTAGTAGAACCACGCGCTCGCCTAGACGAAATGTGAATTCTGGGAAAGATCGTGGCGCGCTATCGGTTGGATTTTCTCGCGTCCTAGTTTAGCCTCGCTTTACGTGAACCTTCCTGCTGAATCCCGTTGCAAAGACGATTTCTGAAAAGAAGTGGTGGGGGTGGTCTCCGGGCGGAGAGCGTGGAGGCGGGAGAAAACTAATAGACGTCAAACTGACATCTACGGTTTTTTTCAAATTTTAAACCAATTCGGAACATGTTTTTGAGATAAATCATAAACTAAAACCACTGTTTCGGCGTTTAATGGCCTTCTTAGTTATGCTATCTACTAGTGTATGTTCCGCGACCAGAGAATCACATACTTTCCAGTCATGGTAGAAAGCTGAACTCCGCTTGTAGAATTGGACCCGACGTGCTAAGCGCGTTTGTTATGACTTCGGAAGAATCCGGCGGTCACGCAACAACCGAGAAAAAAAGTGTTGTTACGAACCCGCGGCGCCAGCCAGAACAGAAATTGGACGATGAACACGCTACAGCAGAAATTCCTTTACTATAGCAAACGGAAATCCTTCCGGTATGGGGTACCATTCCTGCTGCTCATGGTTGGCGGTTCCTTTGGATTGCAGCAGTTTGCACAGCTAAGGTAGAGTAAACTCCGATCTTGCTTCGTCCGGCGTTTTGTTCTAGCTTATCCACCCCTTCCGTAGGTACACATTCTCAAAGAAAGGCTCACTCACACGGCAGGAAGCGGAAAAGTATGGGGTGAATATGAAGAAACAGGAAGAGGTAACGCTGGAAGGCGAGTACGAGAAGATCAGAACGCTGGACATTGAGCACTGGGACAACATTCGAGGACCCCGGCCGTGGGAAGAAACCGTACCTTTGTCAACGCAACAAACAGCCAAGTAGTTTTTTTTTTGTTCTTGTTGGAAACCATAGCAGTTTCGCTAGAAAATACATTTCTTTATTTCCGTTCATATCGTCTCTAACTGTTTAATACAATATTTGGCATTATCATCTCTTAAGGTGATAGATATAGGTGGTGGCAATGGCAATTCAGCTACTCGCGGTTTCTTTTTTCATATGCGTAGCGCGTGATGCTGTGACTGGTTTCTACTGATCCAGCATTCCATACAGAAGCATTCCATACAGAAGCATTCAGCATTCTAAAGCATCGAGCACAGGCAGCAATAACAGCAATGCACAGACACGCGCCCTTCTTGGCTAGTAGCAGCTTCTCGTTGTTCCGGCCTGGCGCATGCTTCCGATACACGATAAACGAACCAGCGTCACGCGCGTCGTTGCAACAGAAGCCAGGAACGTTCAATAGTGGCGCACCCAGCTCGCCTTTTCTTCTAAGCGTTAGGCCTACTATTCGATGCAAGCGTGGGTTTAGCTATTTGCACTCTGATGGGGTGATTTACACTAGCTTACTTTGCTTGGAGCAATAGACAACGAATGTAGAAACTGGTGCTGATCGCACCTTTAGAAATGTGTTGGGTATAGTTGTTCAGTAGGCTCAACAGTTCGGCCGGTTCTAGATGTTCCAGTGCTACCTCGAGTAAATAGTTCCACTGGCGGAACTGTGCCTCTCCATCCTGCGAACTTCCGTTGCCCTGTATTGTCGGGGTCGTTTTTGTCGTGCAACGTTTATCACAGTTTAGACAGATCATTTCATTGCGCCGGTAGTAGCTCAGCACGAGCTCGAACAGTTGACGCCAATGGTGCGCTTCGAACATTTCTCCGGCCGCCCGCTCGAACAGCTCGCGATCGGCCAGGTTCCACACGCAAGCGACCACCTTATCCTGGCGGCGATCCTGGATGTAGTAGCGTGTTACAGTACGCCACAGGTGGGGTACCTGCTTGACGAGCGCAAAGCATTCACCATACTCCCGCCGTGACCAGAAGTAACGCATCAAGCTGATACCGATGTCGCGATAGTGACAGGTACGGGGTGCCCGTAGATAATACCCACACCCATCGCACCGACCAAGCTCACAGTCGAGCTGCTCCGACCGTTCCACCGTGTTACACACGATGAAACCTTCCTTGATGAACTGCCGGGGAACGGCATCGATCTCCCACAGCAGCTCCGGTTTGAGATAATCGAAGTAGATGCGGGTGCACTTGAGTCGTGCCTCCGGTTCCTCGTTCTCTTCCATCAGCGTTTCGAGTTTGTGCAACAATCGAACAATTGCTTCCGTACCGTAATCGTCGAAAATCTTGGCATACCGATCGGCAAAGTTGAGATTGCTAATGATCGACGAGCGGTAGATGAGATACAAGTTCCGGACGGTCGCATCGTCCTCGGATGTTTCATATCCGTTTAATAGAGAGGTGGAAAACTTTTTGCGTCCCGCTCCTGAACCACTACCGTTCATTGTTTGTCCTTTGCGGGTGCGAACGAGTTCCTCGAGCGATTCATCCTCATTATCGCCCATATCGTCGACATAAGAATCGTCACCCGCATCAATGCCCAGTTCGGCGAGTAGAGCGTTACCATTACCATTGTTATTGCGGCTAGGTTCATAGATTTTTGTGAGATTTAACGTTTTAGGCCGCTCCGGGGCACCACCCGTATGCTTCTGGCTCTGCTGCTCATAGCCCATGAACATCTGTTTGATGTTTCGACCATACTTTCCCCGTACCACCGACACCAGTGCTTCCTTTATGGTTGCCTCGGTCGAAAGCATCAGCGGCGACTCCTTGCCATTGTTGTTGAAAGCGCTCTCGAGTATATACACGCCTTGCTTTTGCTGATGCTGCTGCTGCTGGTGGTTTTTGCGCAATTCGTAGGACTCTGTCGATCGCCGATGGTTCTTTGGGGAGGTTTCTTGCATTCCTCCTTCCTTCGCAGCAACCAAACGTTCTTCTGCGACATCCTCATCTCCGGGCTCTCCCACAAACTCGACGCGCACCTGAAACAGACGGTTCTCGCCGGAAAGAAGATAGATCCACTCGTCTACCACGGCCACATGCGTGATGTCACTGAACTCATCTGTTCGCAATACGATGGTAGAGTGCAGTGGATCGATAATAAGCAACTGGCTACGATCGTGTACCAGTAGTAGCTGACGTCGTATCGAGTATAGTACCTGGAACGGTACGACCATCATCGTTCCATCGGCCGGCGCTGAATCAATTACTGTCTTATCGGTCGGTAAGCGGTGCAGCTGACGAACGTGTCTGGGTTGACCGGAACGTGGTTTGAATTGATGCGTTCTGATAACGTTACCCTCGAGATCGGCTTCCCAGAGACGACTGCCCGGGCGTGAGCAGAATATACGGACGTCCTCCTCGTCAACGATCATGAGCGGTGGTGACGGCGTCGCCGGTATACTGCTTGGCTGTGCAATCACAAAAGACGCTCCATATTGTCCCTCTCTCGGTCGATTACCGATCTGTAACGGAGTAGGTGATAGTGTTGCGATGGCTCTAGAAAGGAACTCGCTCCCGCTACTCACTTGCTTGAACTCTTCCCGGGCCGTGTTACAGAGCACACACTTTGAGAGTGTGGACACGAGCAGCAAATCTTTGTAGCGGTCTATTTGTACTATACGATTCTCCAGCAGTAGTACAGGATGCAGGCTTATGTTGAGTATATTGCGACCCTGAAATGTATGCAAAAGAACCGAATGAATGCCACTGTCCTGTGTACTCTGCTGTGCGAGTGACCATCTACCATGAACAGCGAGAACTGTATCAACGATACAATGCCCCGCGAATCGCCACAGTACAGCTCCTTATCATCCTCCGTCCAGCAGAAACTCGTTACGAAGGCCGAAGGTGGGCTTCGGGGCGCATCCGGGGGAAGTTGTTGCTCCTCGTCGCTTGTCAACGTGAGCTCGGTACTGATGATCTCCCGCACGTTCGGTGGGTCCAGCTCGAGCAGCACACCGATAGAACCGCTCTGGTTCCCGATTGCGATTTGCTTTTCACTCTGCGATATCGACACCTTTCCGATGACGCCCAGCTGGCTGGGAACGAGGGCCAGAAATGCAGTCGATTTGCGTTCGTACAGATACAAACTGCCCGAGTTGGCCCCAAACACCAGATACTTTGCCGAGCAATCGAAGCAGGTGAACTGTGAAATGGAGAGATAGAGAAGACCAGGTGAAAACTGTGCCAGCCTGCCAGCAACCTACGGGTTGCTAAGCTACGTACCTTGATTCGTTTGTTGTTCCGTAGAGGGTGATTCACGGGTTCGGAAAGATCCGCCCGATCCCGTAGCGCGTACTTTGCCGTTTCCATCTCGGCAGCTTGCAACGACTGAATGGTTTTTGCTTCACACCAGCTTCACGGCCCGTATTTTGATAACAGCGGCCGTGATCAAGGCCTTTTCGGTTCAAGGCAACCCTGCCTCTAGACGAGGGATCGATGCCCTGCGCTGGAACCACCAATTCCTGCCATGATTTCCAGGACTTTACCGGGGGTGCGCTCTTTTGTGCTGATACGGTCCAGGCAGGAGATTCGGTACGGACGACAACGGTACCGTGCGTGAACGTAAATTATCGTTTGTAATCGGAATGGACAGAAAATAGATCACTTTTACACTAAAATTTGGTCAGAACAAAAATCAACGGCGGGGAGAAAAACTTTTAGCCGGTGCCACACGGAGCGTAAACTCTAGCATAAACGTAAAAATTAATGCCAAAAGGTTTACGCCTCAAGTTTCCGCCTCGTCTGGCCCAGGCTTTTCTTCTATTTTTTTCCTTTTCGTCAAAATGTCACGCGACTGACGGATCTGGTACGTTCCTGAAGGGGTCTGGTACGTTTGCGAAGAGAAGGAAGTCAGAACGAAGAAACCCGGGAGTGTGAAATCGTCGCGCTTTCTGTATTTATCGAGAAAAAACGGTTTTTCAGCATTTTTCGTGACTTGTGCTCTGCTGGAACGGTGTGAATTGTAGTTAAAGACGTCCCGGTGCAAGCAGAGAGCAGAAATAGACCAAGTAAAACCCTCAAAAACCCCATCGGCGAGTGCGACCGTTTGTGCGTGCGTGTGTGTCGTCGAATAAATTTGCGCGCCGCGGCAGGATTTGCGGCGGTGGTTGCAGCTTCTTCGGCTTGTCGAGTTAAAGCGCGGGGCAAGAACAAGCAAACGGAGAAAAGCGAATAACCCGGAATAATACCATCATGTTCTCGAAGAAAAGAGATCTCGATCGGCATATTAGAACTACGGTCTGCAAGTTGTCAGAATATGAGGTACGAGAAATTTCTTTTTCCACTCACGCACCGCTGTCTAGGATATTCTTGGTCGGATTTTTTTCCACCAAAAAAACAATTCGTGTTGCTCGGTCGATGGTCGCGGCTGGCATTTCCCTGCTATCCTTGAACAGGAAGCAAAGGAACCGAGGAAGGATCCGCGCGTCTACCGCGTTTCGTCGCTTCGGCGTACCGCCGCTGCGAGTGTGAGGTTAGGGTCTGTGCGTGAGGTCGATTTGCGGCGGGAATGAGTCGAGATTTATTTTACGCTTTATAAATCCTTGAGACAAGCTGCACGGGATATTTGGTCAAATTGCTGGCAAGGATCATGTTTTTAATTTAGTCTTTCGGTATTCTTTTGCAGCGCTGCAACAGGGGATTGACCATAGCGCGGCAGTACTTCAGAATGAACGAGTACGGTACTGCAGAGCACTGGGTGTCATGCTTCCTTTCGCTGGATGGAAAAAATGCCCAGGCGTACAAGTTGCTCGGTCAGTGTTATGAGAAACAGGGTCGGATTGAACGCGCCCTCACCCAGTACCAGCGCTCGTTGGAGATCGAGCCTAATCAATCCGCCCTGATCACGGATTCGTGCCGGCTGCTGCTGATGGACGAAAATTGGACTAAGAACCTCTCAATGGCCAAATACTGGTGCGATTTGGCGGAAACGCAGCGCATCAACCACGAGGCGGTGCTGAACCTAAAGCTGAAAATCGCCAGCAAAGAAGCCAACAGCGATCAGCAGCAGGTGAAGGATATTATTGTGCGAGAAATATTAGCCCGGCCGCACGATCCCGCGCTGCGCGTTCGGTTGGTGGAGTACTTTCTCGAAGAAAAACAGCTGGAGGAAGCGTTCCGCTATTGTTTCGAGTTGGAGATGAAGTTCTCCGAAACTTTTCTCATGTCGATCGATTGGACGAACGTTATGGATCGTATGCTGAGCAAGTACGCTGGAGACACCTCGAGTCAGAAGCAGCCTTCCTGGCACTATTATCTCCTGCAAGCCATCGTACTCGATCGCCAGATTTATCTAAGTCTACTCTCCGACTCTACCATGGAGACGATCAAGCGAAGCAACATGAAGGAGATAGCGTCCAAGCTGTACGAGCTCGATCAGCTGCTGCGTCTCGTGGCGGAGAAGGGCAAGAATGCGTCTCCCCATAAGCAGCTGGCGGATGAGTATCTGAGACACTATCGCGGCCAGCTGCTGCTGCACTCGGCCTCGTTGCTGTTCAAGGGTTCTGCGGATCAAGGTTCCTCTCGGGTGGCTAGGGGTCGTGAGATGACAAAGAGATGCCTCGCATTGTTATTGCTCGCTTATCAGTGCGGCGTGCCAAAGACGGATGCCGCGTGGCTGAAACAGAGCAATGAATCGTCCCGCCAGGTGATGACTTTCTGGAGTAAACAGGCCGCATTCCGATGCTGCCAGGCCGGCAGTACCGTGCTGTCGTGTATCGATAACAACAGCTTGGACGTTTCGGTGCTGGCTGAGATCCAAAATGTTACGGAATCGAAGGTCTGGACGACGGCCGATAATCTTCTCGATCAGGTATGTATTTTAGTATGATACGATTGCGAGGAATACAGTTGCAATATCATGTGTTTCCTTCCTCATCGTAGGTACGGCAACTGTGCACCGATCCTGACTGGCGGAAAGACGTGTTCCGTACGCTCTACCCATCTGGTGATTCCTCGACGAAGGCAGCTACATCGTACTTCGTACAAGAGCAGCACACACTTAGCGCTCCGCAGTACGCACTACCGAAGCATGAGCATCTCGAGGTATACCTGGAGCTAGCACAATCCTTATTCCCCTCCTCACTACCTTACCTGGTGTATCTGGGCTTGGCGATGGGAATTGATAAATTGGCCGACTTGCGCTGCCGTGCGTTTCCTCGGTTGAACTTCTCCACCAACAATCTGGACAACTGTAATCTGGAAACGTTGAACCAGCTCGATATGGATTCTTTCCTCTATTGTTCGATTCTGGTGGCGCACAGTAACCTACTGGAAGGCGAACGACAGCATTACCGGGCTGCGATAGTGGGCACCGAAGGTCGTCCGGCCTTTCTTCCAGCTCCCAATTTGCTTCCTCTACTGTGCGAGGAGAACAAGGTGGAATGGTGGAGCGCGGCGTACCATCTCATACGCAGCAGTACGGCCAAAGAGGCGGCGACTACCGTAGCGGAGCAGAAACAGCTGTTACAGCACGGTCTGCAGGCAATTCGTGGAACCGGTGCTCCGCTCTGTGACGTAATGGTGCTGCTAAAACTGGGCCAAATTCTAGCCAAGCGGTCCATCTCAGGCTCGGCCCCACCGGAAGAGCGTCGCCAGACGGAATGTCGCGCTGAGACGGTCTATCGGAGTGCGGTTCTGCTCTGGAAGCACCGCAATGAATCTGGAGTCGCTGCATCCTCGTCCGGATCAATGTTCTTCCAATACGGCATCGAATCATACGATTGCCAGCAAGAAACGGTGAAACTCACCGAGGCTGGCATTACGTTTTTGGCCGGAGTGTATTTCAAGCATGGACGTCTTCTGGAGTTTACGCAAGACTTTGCCGGCATCCCGCTACCGTACGCTGCGTTCTTCCGTGCGGAAGCCTTCAAGAAGCTTGACGAATCAAACAAAACACCCATGAAGGGAACCGGGAAAAAGTTGTATGCGGAAAAGGCTCGCGAGTGCATCCGGTTGACGCAGCAGTATCTCACTCTTCCCTACATCGAACGTAATCATACACTCAAATATGTTGTGCAGGGTGAACTGAAACGGATGTCGTTCGGCGGTAACGATTCGTTCGACGCAACGCTCAACGCTTCGGCTAATGGAGGTGATGAAAGCGATCTTTTCCAATCGTTCACCTCAACCGCTGCAGGCAGTGTAGGTGGGCTGCGTTCGGAGCGCGAAACGACCGCAGCGGTGGCGACAGCTGCTGCCAACGTGTGCCTCTCGAAGACAAACGAACTGGAATCGCTGATCCGGCAGATGATGGAAACGCTCACGTTCGTGAAGGAGGACGTACTGGGCATTCGCAATGACGTCGGTGATATGCAGGATCGGCTGGTAAAAATCGAGGAAAACATCTATCGCAAACCGTTAGAGGACACTCCGAAGCAGAGCAGTTCTTCGAATGGTGGTGCTGCAAGGTCAACTACTACTGATGGCGATCAGCAGCAGCAGCAGACCCAGCAAGCGGCAGTTAACGCGGCCTCAGCAGCCGCTGCCTGGCAAGCGATGAATGAAATATATCTAATGGATGAATTCCAGAATTCGGCTGCCGCTGCGAATGCAGCTTATCATCAGCAGGTGCATGCCAGTGGTGGTCGCGCACCAGCAGGCATCGGTCTTCCACCACCGCCAGTTCTACCCTATGGTGCACTGTATGGAGCGGGAGCCGGGGCTTATGCTGGCTATCTCTCACCAGCAGTTCAACAGTCACAGCAGCAACAACAGATGCTTACGCCGCGTGGTCACACTGGCTTAGCAGGACCAGCAGGGCTAGGAGTATCACCTCTCCATACCTACCAACATCCGGATCAGAACCAACAGCAAATGCTGCTAGCAGCCATGAACTCTCCGGTAGCTGTACCGGGTGTATCCGGTGGTTACCATCCGCTACCACCAACCTACCAACAACAGACACTACCGGTGGCTGTTCCGTCTACGACGGCCATTCCACAGCCATCATCAGCGACGGCTAAGGGTACTCTTTCGCTGGAACAATCGCTACAAACGCCTTCAGTGCTGAACAGCTGGAACAACACCTACCATGGTGCGGCGGCCTTTAACAGTATGCCACCGGTAGCGGCAGCTCCTCCGCCGCCACCAGCAACCGCCGTTCACCATGTGCCTGCCGATAAGGGTGCCGCTCCGGTGAACGTGGTCATCACTAGTTCGGATCCGCTACCGCCACGAGCCGGTGCTGCCCATAACAGTACTTCGTTTGCTGCCGGTGCTTCTACTGTCGCCTCAACGCAACCCACTTACAGCGTGACAATACCACCACAGCACATAAAGCACAGCGCCACCGGTGGTAGCATCGGTCAGGGTACTACGGCAGCTTCCACTCCTAAACTGGAAGCGATCTCACCTGTCGTGGCTACGGGCAAAACACCCTTCCAACAGGCAGCAGCACCAGCAACCAGCATAAATAGCATGAAACCATCGACGTTGACATCAACTACGACAGCCGGAAGCACCGTTTGCACTTCCTCTCCATCGTTCTTCTCGAGTGCCATTAACTCACCGACCGTGAAGGCTCTGTTGACAGGTGGTGGAGGCGTGGGCAATGATGGAGATGACGGGGATGATGATGAGGATGATGCGAAGAATCTTTCCGGTACAGCTGAGTACGATCCACGACCAGACTTCCAGCCGATCATCCCGCTACCGGATGAAATCGTCGTACGTACGGGCGAGGAAGATGAGGAGCAGATGTTCAGTGGACGTTCCAAGTTGCTCCGTTTAGTGGATCGCGAATGGAAGGAACGAGGATTAGGCGAATTGAAGATTTTGCGCTCGAAGGCGGATGCCAGCAAGTATCGGATCGTGATGCGACGCGAGCAAATACACAAGATATGCGCCAACCACTACATCACACCGGAACTGATCATCAAACCGATGGACAAACGGCCAGAATGCTACATCTGGGCCGCTATGGACTTTGCGGACGAAGAGCCGCGCAAGGAGTCCTTCTGTGCTCGCTTCGGAACAGCCGATCTGGCTAAACAGTTCTTCGAGGCGTTCATTACAGCACGCGATGCCGTTGCTAAACTGCGAGCAAACGATCCAGTGTCCTCGTCGACGGCATCGACCGCGGCACCACCACCGACATCGGTCCCGACTAGTTTCTCTTTTGTTGCGTCGAAACCACCGGCACCATCGATCTCGGCTTCTACTGCTGCCTCAGCCACAACGAAAGCACCGTTCGGAGAGTTTACATTTGCTAAGAACTACACACCACCAAAGGTGGCCACCGGTACGGAATCCTCGACTGCACAAAGCAACCAATCAGCGGCGGCTAGCAAACCGAGTCCGTTTGCATCGTTCACCTTTAAAGCGCAGACTGCACCACCGGCCAATACTAGCGAACAACCCGGTAGTACCGTATTTGGTGGTGGTCCAGGATTAGGATTCGACGAGAAGGATTACAAATGCATTTACATCGTTCCAATCGTTGGATTGAAGTACAAAGAGCAACCACAAGCGAAGGATTGGAGCGACTATGGCAACGTTCCGGCATCCGGGGCGACTTTACGACTGCTGAGCGGAACGGTGAACGGTGCACCGGTTGTTCGTGTGTTGATTCGTAAACCGGGCCTGCTAGTGGCGGCCACCGTGTGTCTGAATCAGATTTTTGCCAAAGATACTCGTGTCGGTGCCGTCGAGAAGACTGGTGCCAGTTGGACTGGAGCACAAGATGGAGCGATGGCGACGGCGACGACGGTGAAAGGGCAAACGTATGCGGCGTACTTTAAATCGACCGAAGAGCGGGACACATTCCTTGCCGAGATCAAGAAAGTGTTGCCAGGTGCGGTAACAGTATCAGGTACAGCACCGGCTGGCCCGAAGACCGCTGCCACCAGCGGATTCGGTGATCTTTTCAAACCCAAATCTGGCAGCTGGGACTGTACGGGATGCTATGTGAACAACAAGGCAGAAGCTACACACTGTCTGGCATGCAATGGACCACGAGATCCATCTGTAAAGGCGGCAGATGCCACGAAACCGAAGGGCGGATTATTCGACAATCTTGCGGTCACTGCTGGTAGTGGCAGCAAGTTTACCTTTGGAATGCCCCCATCCACTGGATCATCCGCACAATCGACCATCACCTTTGGTGTCGCTCCGGCTGAACCGGCCAAGGTAGCGGCTTCAGCTGCAGCTAAACCTGCAGCACCAGCAGCACCAGCAGCAGGTGCAGGATTCGGAGACAAATTCAAACCCAAACCCGGTGCATGGACGTGCAATGCGTGTTATCTATCGAACGGCGCCGACACGGTGTACTGTATGAGCTGCGAAAGTCCGAAAGACGACACGGTTCCGAAGAAGTCTTCCGCTTCTTCTGCCACGGACTCGATCGGTGGGTTGCTGAAGGCGGCCGATACAATGCCCAAGTTCAATTTTACTGCGGGCGGTGGTTTTAGCTTCGGTGTACCGCCTCCGGCATCATCAACAGCTAGCACAGCAGGGGCCACGGCTGCCACAACCACGACGAGCACAGCAGCATCCAGCCAACCAGCAGCAGCACCGGTCTTTGGAGGGGGCTTTAGCTTTGGTAGCCCTATGAAGCCACCTGCCACTATCGGTGAGCCAACTGCCACTACCGTCGGTGCGCCCTCGAAGCAAGTTTTCAAATTTGAACTACCAATACCGACCACCGGTGGACTCTCGTTTGGGTCGAAGCTTGCCCCAACTCAGCAACAGTCCCAGCAAGGAGATGCAGCGAAGCCGTTGGATGCAGCACCAGAAAAGACTTCGTTTGGATTTGTGTTTAAACCAAAATCGCCAGGACGCACACATAACAACAGCACCGGTGGTGGAGCCGGCGATGGCGGTGATGATGATGCTGGTGGCGGTGCTGCTGACAGTAGCGTAACGGAGGAGGAGAACAATACCTACTTTGCACCTGTAATTCCACTACCGGATAAGGTAAGGAGTCACGGTAGAGACCGAGAGAACGGGGGTATCATTTGATTCTCTTCTTTTTTTCTTGTTTGCATTCTGTAGGTTGAGGTGAAGACGGGTGAAGAGGACGAGCATGTCTTGTATGCCCATCGTGCCAAGCTGTACCGCTTTATTAGTTCCGAGTGGAAGGAGCGCGGCATCGGTGATGTCAAGATACTGAAGCATAAAGAAACGGGAAAAATGAGGTAGGCAAAAAACATAGACTACATTAGGATGATCCTTAAGCTAATCTCAAATCTGATCTTCCATCGCAGGGTTGTGATGCGGCGTGAGCAAGTACTGAAAATCTGTCTCAACCATGCCCTAACCGAGGAGGTGTGCTACTCAAAGAAGGACGACAAATCGTGGCAATTCGTGGCGAATGATTTCTCCGAGGGTAGCTTTGAGTTGATGAACTTTTGCTTGCGCTTCAAGTCGGCCGATGTGGCGCAGGAGTTTCGCGATGCGATTACGGATGCACTAAGTGGAAAGCTAACTCCTCAGGCGAGTGCGGCAACACCGACGGTCGCTACACAATCCGATTCGCGTGATTCAACGATCACGTCCACCACGTCCCCACAGGGAGAGTTTAATTTCTCCAAGCTAAGCGATGTTTCGCTAAACGAGCGCGAAACACTGGAGAAATACAAACTGCCGGCCAATTTCTTCGATGCTCCAGCCACCGGACCTTGCACGGGCTGTCGGGGTTGTGATCCGGATGTGTTCGAGTTTCCCTCGTATGATTGTAAATCTTTTGCTGATCCCGGTTCCGATGGTGGCAGCTTACCTCTCGACATCAGTGCGGTACCAGCGCTGCCAGAACGTCGCTCGGCACCATTGGCCACTACTACACCGAAGAAAGTAAGCTTCAGTGAGGTGAAGGCACCACTGCCGACCACCACTAAGCCACCGCTCTTCGGTGGTCTAACATTTGGAGTGCCGTCCAGCACTAGTACGAACACCTCCAGCACTGCAACCAATAGCTTCCTAGCGGCAGAACAGAAATCTGCTTCCGCTTCAACCTTCCTGGCCTCCTCGGGGTCAATATTCGGAGGAGATAAAACTGTTACTCCCGTTGCCGGTGGTGGGACCGGTGGTGGGTTGATCTTTGGAAGTAAGTATCAGAGAACCACTGGTGAGACTGAATGTACTCTCATATCAATGCAATTTGTTTTTCACTTTCCAGGCTCGCAAGGTGGAGGCATCGGATCCGGTGCGTCGGGAGGTTCCATCTTTTCCGCCTCGTTAAACACCACCCCAAAGACAACTTTCGTTTCTCCACCGAGTAGTGCTACGGAGAGTGTGAGTGCGGTCACCACCGGTGCAACGACTACAACGGCATCCATCCTAAAACCACCCGCTCTTGCAACACCTTTGTTACAACAACCATCGCTCACTACTACGCCGTCGGTGACCACTACTCCTAAGGCGATCGAAGGAGGGAACCTGTTCGGTGGATCGACGTTTGGATCGGGTGGCAGCACAAAGAGCATCTTTGGTAGTGGCGGTGTAACCACGACGACGCCCGGTGGCAACGTGACGGCAACTCCACCTTCGAATCTGTTTGGAAGTGTATCGTTCGGTGGTGCAAGTAGTAGCCCCAACTTCAGCTTCGGTGGAATTAGCAAACTTGGAGGATCACTAGCGACCACCACCACCACTACCCAACCATCGGGACTAGGTTTGTTCGGTGGAGTTAGCGCTGGTAAACCAGTTGGCACAACACCCGCACCTGATGCAGCACCCGTGCTTAAGATGGATAGTGACGTTAGCTTTGCCGATCTAGCCAGCAGCAGTCCGAGCTTTGGCAATTTCAAGAAGATCGATGGTGGCGGAGGCGATGTCGCAATACCTGGTAGCCAGCAGAAGGGCACTACCGGATCGCCAGCTAGCGGTGGTTTTGTGGGTCTAACAGTGAAGGAAGACTTTTTCTCGCGCTCAGCGGCTAACAAATTGAATAGCAGTGGCGGCGATGGTGCTGCGACTAACAACAACGGCAAAGCGGACGAGGATGAAGGTGTCGGTGGAGACGAACATTATGATCCCTACTATGCACCAGTCATACAGCTGCCGGACGAGATCGAGGTGCGCACGGGCGAGGAGGAAGAAACGAAGGTGTTTGGTGATCGTGCAAAACTATTCCGATACGATTCCGATACCAAGGAGTGGAAAGAACGCGGTAAGTCGTCGCGATATGGCATCCCAATGGAAGAATGATCGTCATAGATATTCATGGTTCGTTTTTTTTTCTTCCCCCCCAGGTGTTGGCGAGTTGAAGATCCTTCATCACCCGGTACGCAATGCTTATCGCATGCTGCTGCGTCGTGAGCAGATCTTTAAGCTAGTGCTCAATCACGCCATCACGACTGATCTGGCCGTAACACCGATGAACAACTCAGGCAAGGCGTTTGTCTGGGCCGCGATGAACCATGCCGAGGGACCCGCAGCGCTAGAGAAACTGGCCGTACGCTTCAAGAACGAAACGATCGCTGCCGAGTTCCTGAAGGCACTGGAAAACTGCCAGGAGAAGCTGCGCACCCGGCCAGATCTCGAACCGGATCAGGATTAATAGTAAGCTGACAGACATCCAGCAACAACGGACAGTGGGTTGATGGTGCGCTCCCCGATATACAGTTAGTTAGTTGTTTGGAATCCGATTGAAAAATACATTCTCAGCAGATACGCTCACACAACGCAAGCCGCGCCGCGCAAGAGATGATGCAGGAAATAATTTCGAAGTGGTTGAAGACATGAAAGGATAGAAGTAAATGTTTAGAGATAGACCAGTTGACAGTGCACTAGTTTTAGGAGTAAACATCATCAACAGGAATCGGAGACTGCAATGCTGCGTACCGCCAAGGGGTCCAGGTCGTTATTTTGCAGATAGTTATAAATATGGAAAGAGCGATAGAGTGAGGTCATCGGAATTAGAATTACGGTTTCGTACGACGTCTCCTGCGATGAATTGTGCGAAATTGTTTAGTGAATATGACCGCGTATCAAATAAATGTTTCATTCCCTAAAACCGAACACGCCGAGTTTGCCATTGCCGGAGAAACCCGTTTCCAAGCGGCGCCGTTGCTATGAAGGAGGTAGTAATTACGCGCTTACGAGAACTTCAGTTTACCCGTCGCGCTTTGTTCCTTTTCTCCAAGCCGTCAACCCATCACCACTACAAGCGTGCCCAGAATCGCGATTGTACCACTACTAACAGCAACGGCGGCGGCAAAGAAGAAGAAGAAGAAGACCACCCTGAAAGCAGCGAGGAGCACAGCAGCCGCAGGAAAACAGGTAATTCTGAAGATGAAACCCGCGCATCATTGGTGTTTTGTGTTTTGAATCGTGCAAACGCGCACACAGCATCCGGGGAGTGTGAAGGTTTGACGCAGGCCCCGGGAAAACGAACACTACAGGTATGTGAAACGGGCTTACTCCGCGGAAGGTATCGCTGATGCACTGAGCACCGGAATTTGTGCCACAAACGGCCGTCGTAGCGAGTTTGTGGCCGAAACGGTGGCATCCCCAGCATCGTTAATTCGTGGAAACGAGCATCGGTACGTTGGTATACGCGGGCGGCTTGAAAACCCATGACGACGCCAAGGGCCAGGCATCGAAGAAAGCAAATGTCGGCCGATACAGATCAGGGCGAGTAGCGCGTTGCCTCCCGCGAAAGCGAACGCGTTGAAAGGAGATGGTTACGCGGCACGATAATCGCAACGCCGCCGCCGTCGCCACCGCCGCCCGTGCTTCGGATGGAAGTAGTGGTGCGAAAAGTAAAGATGCTGGCGCCACCGTCGCCGCCGCCGCCGCCGGGTGCCCCCACTAAATCCCTACGTTAGCCTTTCTTCGTGTGGCCGCAAGGCGTGCTTTTTTCAAGGGTAGTTTAGTTTTTAGTTTGGAAATCGTTTCAGAAAGCTGGAAACCGGAATACGAAGGCAGGGGTCAGGGGGAACGAATCGCAATAAAGCGCATTGTACTCGTCAGCGTAGCATCTGTGTCACCCCGGTTTGCTCGCGGATGATCTGATGAAATCGTTTCCCATTTTAGAGCTATACTGAAGCGAGAGAGAGAAGTAAGCTGCGCTGCCACACTTGACTAGCTAAGAACGTGCGGCACGCGCGGATCGGAAGGGGCATACAGAACAGCGGGGCGACGAAATCTGCTTCAGCCGCTACGCTGTGCTTCAGCCAGCCAAGGAGGATCCCTTGCCGAGAAGTCACAAGAAGCCACATTTCTGGAAACTGTAAACGTTTCGCATGCAGCCGGTTTCGTTTCCCTGTTCTTGTTGGCTATAAAATCTCGTTTGTGCGAGGTTGTTCGAGAAATTCTAGTGCGTTTAGTGGTTCTGCGGCCCCATTACACACACACACATTTGCGCGTCATTTATCATTTGCACGATATTTAAAATAATTTTCCGTTTCTGCTTCATCATACGGCCTCTTGTTTTGTGCTGGCGAACTCAACGAATGGCGGGTAAACCGGGATAGCGTAATCTCGACTCTTTTGTATCCCGACGCTTTTGTATCCCCACTCTACCATTTATTAGGTTTTCATTTGTGAAAGTTCGTGACCTTCGGGCGAGTTTTGTACGTAAAAATTTAAAACACATTTCTTTTCTTTCCAGCTGTTTCTGTAGTTCAGACCCTGTTCTCGTCCCCGTTTGGCACTAGTTCGGGCATGTCGTCCGATGATAAAAATCAACCAGAGCAGCAAGCATCTGAAGCATCGTCGAGAAAGAAATTAGTGGTAGTAAGGCGGTTCGTTGGACCCGGCATTGGTAGCGGCAGCGGCAGTGGTAGCACCGCTATCATCCCTAACGTCTACAACAACAATAATAAAGGAGAAAGCGACATCACGGAGATTCCAAACATTGCAGAGATGCGCATGAAAGTGACCGGTGATGATGGATCTCGCAACGGATTGCCCTCGGCAGCGGCGGCAGCAGCAGCCACAAGGGAAACGCCGGCAGCGGCGAGCACGAATCGTGCTGCTACTACCACGGCAGCGTCTATTTTAGCCATACCGAGCAACAGTACCCCGCCGGGACTGTCCGCAGCATTAACGGCGTCACAACAGAGCGGTCTGAACGCTCCAAAAGCGGGAACCGAGACCGTAAGCAACGCTCTCGTTTCCGTTGCTCCGACAACAACAGCTACTATCACGCACAGTCCGAGTGCTTCTGCTGCAGCGGTTACTCGAATCGTTATCAAATGTCCCGTGCCAGAAGCAGCAGGAAGTCAGCCAAGTATTGTGACGCCAACACTGAATCACACCAACAAGAAGTCGGATGAAAAGTCGGACCAGTCGTATCAATTCCCCACCTCCACCACCCCTCCGCGTTTTAGCGCAAAGTCGCCCATAGTGTTGCTTAATGCCATTTCCATCCCAACAGAAACTGTTGCCGGAGCTTCGGTATATAGTAATTCTGCTGTCGTGTCCAGAAAAAGGTCAGTTTCAGCATCAAGCGTAACACCTCCGACTACGAGCAATGAAACATCGGTGCAGAGCAATGATACTGTTGCTGAGGGCAGCGCGACAAAGCCTACTACTCGTACCGGTAAAGGAGACGATCCAGGGAACGTGTCGCAACCCGTGGTACCCAGCACCGTCGATGGTGACACCAATAATGGACAAACAAACGAAAAAGAGTCGAACTTGTCGAAAGTTTCCAGAGAGGTGAAGTTGCTAGATATGGGCTTGGGATCAAAGTTTTTGGCCGGGTACCATCTGAACGAAACCACACGCGATGGTAAGATACGTGCGCGTCGAAATAGCTGTTCGCCAGCGAATATTGCCACGGGACAAGTAACAGCACGAGGAAAGCAGGAGAAATCTAAACTGGCATCAAGCGGAAGTGGAAGCGAGAATGACCTATACTCCGCTTCTCCCCTTCAGGATTTTAGCGTTGATGCTATGAATAGTTCCGTAGATTCCGCAGTTAGTGCTTTAGTGGCAGATGGGTCCCTTACAGGGGGCACTGCCATTGCACCAGCGCGACGTTCTGGTATGCGCTCGGAAAATGCCGATTTCGCAATGAAGCAACAAAGGTTTCTCCATCTACGGTTACATGGTTCTGGTGCTGGTTTAGATAGCGTCGATGACGAAGAGTCCAGTTCTGTTGAGGCGACACCGGCGGCGGCGACTACTAGCGCTAATACGAGCGCTAGAAGCAACAAACGTAACAGTGGTGGCGGAACTGCTGGTAGTAACGCTAACACTTCTATTCTCTCACCGAACCAAAGCAGCACGCCACAAGTACTGCCAGCGGAACCAACGAAGGTAATTGTGTTGAGGTTATGGAAACCTATGCCTTTTTTATAATGCTTCAATCTTGTCTAAAACCGTAATTCATTCTTCTCCTCAGCCTGGTTCGGATCGGTTTTGTTGGAAGTGCCGAAAAAGCGATCCGGGTATGATAACGTGTTCGACCTGCCCGCGTTCCTATCACGCGACGTGTGCTCGGTTTATGATCCATTCCCCCAACTGGCGCTGCGCGGAGTGTGTGAAAGTTGTATCAGCGCGTGCTACGCCTATCTCTGCAGAAAAGCTGCATCAATGTTTGGAACTGGCGATCGATCGCATAATTTCGCATCCAGCTTGCGGAGTAAGTCATGGTCGAGGACTGGTTTTTTTTGCTTCATAAATTGGTATGTGTTGTTAACTTTTTTTTTTTATTTATTGTGATTTTTGTAGAGCGAGTTATTCAATCCGCTACAGAAGGGCAGCCTTCCTGGGTATACCGATTATGTATCTTATCATATGGACCTGGCAGTTCTACGTGATCGAATAGTGGCGAAAGAGTACTCCACACTCGAGGGATTTCTGTGCGATTTGAGTTGGATACTGCATAACATGCTGATCTACGCACTGAGTGGTAAGTGAATAAGGTTCGCCTCCAGTTTATTGAATGTTTTATGATGGAATATGCATTGATCTTGTTTAAGGAACCAACAACAACAAGCTGATTAAATTAGCGAGAGAAATTTGTAAACAGGGAAGGCAACAAGTCGAGGACATTGAGTACTGTTCGGAGTGTTACATGAACATGACCTTCCACAACAATTGGTTCGAGCTGGCATGCTCGAAGCCACATCTCTTGGTGTGGGCTAAGATGAAGGGCTATCCTTACTGGCCAGCAAAGCTTTTCACTCACACCCGAAACAGCAACTTGCAGATGCAGGTTCTATTCTTTGGCAAGCATGATCGCGGTTCGCGTATCACGTCCAAAGATTGCTATTTGTTTTCAGAGCAGTTCCCGAAACAGAAACCGACGAAAGATAAAGATTGGGATTACAGTATGATTGAGGCAAAGGCTCATATCGAGCAGTTGATCGAGAGGTTCGGAAGTTTCCACTACGCAGAACACCTGACAACACTGGACGCGAGTCGAATCGTGGAACAAACTCGCGCAATGATACCCGGTGCATTTGGAGCTACAATGAATGTTAACATCCGCCAGGGCGTTAGTGCAACGACGAAAAATGGCGAAAGCGAGGTAGTAGCAGCTGCTAGTGCTGTACAAAACCATGACACCAGTACACCTGGTAAGAACAAAATAACGATGAAAATATCGAAAAACTCTGTGGTTTCAATTTCGGCATTAGCTGAGGATGTCGAACCGGCACCACAGCGTACGCCGATGAGCAACGAGATCAAACTCCCCGAAACACCAATGGATCAACATGATAAGAGTACCGGTGGAAGCGAATCCAAATCCTCCACATCATCGACTCCTTTACAGCAACCGACAAAACGTACGTCGCAACGCAAATCGCGAGTGATCATAGAGGCTACTGAAAAAGAAAACGAAGGCAACGCACAGGAACCCGGAAAGGCCCATGTTTCAGCCACCAGTGCGTTTGCAAAACTGCGCAAACGACGGATGAGCACTTTTAACCATGAGCTCCCTCGGGTTCCGCAGCGTCAGGAGCAACAACAGCAGCAACTACAACAACAGCAGCAACAGCAACAGCAACAGCAGCAGCAGCAGCAGCAGCAGCAACACCAACAGCAACAGCAACAGCAACAACAACAGCAACAGCAACAGCAGCAGCTGCAGAAGCAGCAACAACAGCAGCAACAGAAGCAGCAGCAGCAGAATGATGGTAAAGTGGAAACGCTACGTATTCGTCGCAACTCAGCAAGCTGGGAAACAGAGCCGATTGTGAAGCGTAATAAATCGATTGTGAAGACCCAGGATTCGACGCCTTCTCCATCTGGCTCCGGATCTTTGTCGATTAGCAAAGAAACATGGAAAGCTAAAAAGGCTGTGGAAAATGAAGTGTTGCAGAGTAATGAAACTCTGCCGGAAAATACATCAAATGTAACCCCCGTTAGCACCCAAGCTAAAGATAGTGCGGACAAAATACACACAATTGGTGCGGAATTAGTGTCCTCGGAGACGGGCCAAACGTCTACTGTGGCAGGAAAACCCTCGGCATCGGACACATCGAGTAGCACTGTTGGTGTCGGTGAACTACAACCAGAAATTTCAACAATCAGTGAACCAATTGCTCCTAAGCAGGAACCATCTTGCACACTGAACGCCTCAAAGTTTTATTCAAACTCCTTACCTAATGCAAAACAACCAACTACAGACATGGCACCCCGATTGAAGGTAAAATCAGTAAATAGCATGCTTTCGTCGATGGTCGTTGAAGGTGTACCGTCGACTGCAAAGACATCTGACATACAAAGCACACCGTCTACTCCACGGTCCAGTCGACAATCAAGCCCAAACAATAGGTCAGCCACTGCAATGGCTACACAGCTCTTACAAAACAGTTCGCCTGGTACCACAATTAACTCGCAAACATCATCTGCTGTCGGTATGAGAACAGTCCCATCTTTGGCATCAGGTAATGATCCACAAAGGAAAAATGTGCAGCCCCAAGTGCAGGATGGTGTCCCACCGTCGAACTCTGCCTTAAACACAGTAAACGAACATTCAAAAGTCGCGCATGTAGTTGCGACGGTGGTAAAACAGGAACCTCCCGAAGCAAATGAAGATAGAAGCTCGGCATTACCTGTTGTGTCCTCGCACCCCGATATACCTTCAATAAACCCGACGGGTGTCGAACTGGAATCATCTAACAGTGCTACCTTGAAGCGACTCACTGATCGCATCAATGCTCAGGGTACTTTAACGATAACTGCAACCAATGAACCCCTGCAAATTCCCAGTTCACCATATTTGGATAAGGCGCTAAAACCATCCGCTAGACAACAGCAGCATCAACAACACAAGCAGAATCAGCAGAATCTGCAGCAACAACAGCAACAACAGCAACAAGTGGTATTGGTCGAGATGTTACCGCAGCCGGCGATAGTCAGCGCCGGAACCATGGACAACATCTTGCAGAAGCCCGTAGTCAACGTTCCACGTGCAAGAAAGACCTTTCCATGTACACCGAATAGGCAAGGAGGAAACAGTTCGGGTGGAGGTGATGCTGAGTCGTCGCATAAAGCTGTGCCACACATGGTGAACATCCCGAATCCGCAAGCACCGTCATCCAGTTTGGATGTTCCCGTGGTTGCAGTTGCTAACGGAGGAGTTGCTACTGCTGCTGCTGTAAGTGCTGCACCTCTTCCACCACTGCCTCCTTTATTTCTTGCCCCTATTCGGCCAGCACCGCAAACTTCCCCGATTTCATCGTCGAGACAGGTTTCACTTGCCAATACATTAGCAGGATTATCGTTCTCGGGTACATCGGATGCTGGCTGTGGGGATGGCAGCGAAGGCATTCCGCCACATACAGCGAGCTTAGATCAATCGCTCAATAGTTTGCTATCGTCTCTCGGTACGGAAGTGCATGCTACGAGCACGAGTAGCACCAATACCGAGAGTGGATTGTCGGCCGTAAACCGTGCTATCTCGAGGGCTGTCCTGACTTCTGAAGGGAGTAAAGACAGCAATGGCGTTCCTAGTGGTAGTGTTGGTAAACAAATCCGCACAAATTTACCATTGCCACCGCTGCAACCGAGACCAACATCGACCCTAGGTTCGAACTCCACCGCTTCTATTCCACGCATTGCTTCGCCTTCCGTTGAGGACGATATTATAGTTCAAAGCGCGGCAAAGGTACAAAACGCACACAAACACACATATACTAATGCTGATAGAAACTAATTTAATCACTCTTTCTTTCCTTTTGTTCTCCTTCATTATGGTTGTTGCAGATGACGGAATTCTTTGAGAACGTATTGAGTTCAGTGTTGAAACACGCCGCTGGTCAGAATACGAATTGGGCAGAGGTGGTGCAGTTGAAACATGAACTGGCCCGCACGAAGGAAAAACACCGCGTCGAGCTAGAACGTCTGCGCAACGAGCACGCCCGGGAGCTGATGGAGTTGCGCACGAAGTGTGAACAGGACATGGCGCAGGCAATGAAAAACCAGCTTATGCAGGCTAACTGTGAACGTGAGCTGGAGGTTATGCAGACAAAGAGGATGCGATGGTGTATTTGTCTCAAGGAAGCACCGTTCAACTGTTGCTCAAACGCGTCATATTGCAGTGTGGAATGCCATCAAAAGGACTGGGCATCGCATCAGAATAATCACCAGTCATCCTCAAGTAATTTTGGTGAGGGCACTGGTACTATGATGGCCAGCAACAACCCTTCCGCGTTGACTACCGTCGTCTCAGCTCCGGTTGCTCCTACCGACGTCGATACAACGCCTCGTTCTAGCTTCTTGCGCAAAAGGCCTGCACCACAGATCCTGTCCGTAGCGTGTACTACTATGGCATCACCCACTCCACCGAAGACAACTGCAACGGCGCGGCTTATTCCGAGCGGTACGTTCGGTGGTTCCATCACATACCCGCGTACGCCACAGATCGCGACCGTGCACGCAAACGTGCCGGACTTAAATGGGCGAGTCGAGAATACGGCTAGTGCCCTCAGTGTGTCTTCCACGCCATCCGCAAATGCTGAATTCTCCAATCAGGTTCCCAGGCGTGCGCCTTTGCATCAGCAGCCTGTACAGCAGCAGCAGGATGATTCTGACGATGTGATATTCTGTTCCTCAACTTTACCGAATCCGGCACCGCTGCTGATGCCGCCGTTGAGCGGCCAACGGAATGTTAATCATAATAACAGACATAAGGTAAGGCTTTCTTCTTCCCTAATTTGTCTCTTATTGCTATATGAGTTTCACTAGAAAGTAGTACAATTGTCTGTGGTTTGTGTTATTTATAATTTTTTTCATTTTCATTTTTTCTTTTTTGTTTGTTGGACATTTCAACTCCCATTTTACAAATTACTCAGTATAAGTGATCATCGCCATTGTAGAGAGCAGTGAACAAGCAGGGCGCCAGGATCGTAATACCAACAGCCGGTAGCAGCGATCCGATTCTGATCCCTGGTACATCATTCATCACCACCGCAACCTCCACCATCACCACCACCACCCCATTTACGTTCTTAACCACCAAGCGTACGACTACGTTACCGCTACCGAGCGTATGGAATCAGCTCTTCCTACAATCAACCGCTGTGGCGGCATCACCACCGACCATGACAAAAAAACATTTACCAGCGACGGCAGCGGCCACCATCACTGCTACTATAACTGCACCCTCGCGGTAGTAAAACAAATAAGATCTAATAGATTCGTAAGATTTTCTCATCTACGACAGAGTTTACGCTAATTTGTGTAGAACACCGTGGATTGAATTCACTTTGTAGAGGTGAAGGAAAACGTTAAACATATTTATGTTTTTGAATTTTGACTTTGAATTCGATCGGAATTAGAAGACGTCCGGAATTAGATGAGAAAAGGTGGATATGCTTGTATAATTAACATGAAATAGGAATAAGAACTCAGGACGATGTGAAGGAACGGAGGAGTATCAACATCCATTAATGGAGTTTGTCCTTGCATCGATCGTGCGCAGCTCTTTGTACAAATTGTAAGCATTCAAAAAAGGAATAATGAAATAAATGAAATCTCTTTTCTAATTTAGATGTTGGGTTATTGACAATAATGAAAGATGGTTATAATGACCGTGTCACTGTGTCGGAAGAATCAACAGAAGCGATAAGTAGCCGACCGCATCGGTGGTATTGTAACTGTCTACGGACCGTGAGAAGTGACCACCCTCTTCTACAAATAAAAAGAGTAGCCACATTGCAGGTTAGTATAGTTGCACTCTGTAGCATTTCTTTTGCTAAAGATGGTTTTGTTTTATTAATTTCCATTTTCTTCTAAAAATTGCCAGCAAGCTAGCAAAAGCTGGATTTCACTTGCTTGTTGTGCTGTCTCGCATTACCTCCTTAAGAACATCCTACCTTAAAAACTACGCACACAATACGGTGTCTCTAACAATTGGTACAATACCTCTACGATAATGCTTAATTTCTTGTCAGTTTGTCCTTTTAAACTGAAAGAAATTGTGTCAAGTACGCTTGCTTT
>NC_064874.1:5715000-5725000 GCF_943734745.1 Anopheles darlingi | reverse complement strand
TCGCTACGGCATCAGCGGTGTCAGCAGCAGCAGGTGTCTGGGCAGCGATGCTCTGCGAAGGGTGCGCCCCAGATGACCATCGAATCGTTCGGTCAGTCGAGCGCCACAATCGCAACCGATCGCCAACAGGCGCGCGCGCTTTCAAGCCGGCTCAGGAGGGCACAACCACAGTACCACAGCTGCGCGCGCAACCACCGATCAGACACAAGCGGACAGAGTACCATCGCATTTTCCATTGGTCTCGCGTTCCGTCCAGCACACACGCTAGTACCGTTTCAGAGCATCACCAGCAAGGTTCATCTCCATATAAAGTGCTAATTGTGCACCGTCACCCCCGTTGCGTACGCGGAGTCATCGTGACCATAATTGTCAACTTTTAGTAGAGGTGTGTGACCATTTCTAGCCGAACCGCTCAACCGCGGATCTGGCGGTGCGCTAACTACGCCTGACATTGAATCGAATTTGGGGGTTCGTAGTAGGCTTGTGCAGTGCTGTAGTGTCGAGAGAAAATCAATAGCTACTTTATGGTGCACTGTGGAAGCAGCGATCTTCGAAAACAGATCAGCACAAGGTTTCAAAAATTAGCTTGGAAATGAAAAGTGTGTCGAAAATATGACCGCCACGGTATGCTAAAAATAACGTTACTACCGCCGTCAGAGGGGAAAGAAGTATCAACATTCTAGCGTGATGTTAGGGGAACCCGCGAAAAACGTGTGTGCGAGAGAAGATGCAACGAGAAGAAAGATCGGCGTTCAATGCAGCGTGAATACGCACTGCAGCATGCAATCGTTACGATGTGGCGCCAATCGGTGCATCAGGATAAGGTGGTCGTCTGTTTGATTGAAGAACACGTCAATCAGGCTCAGGGTCAGTGTGTTAAGTACATGGTGGGGCTCTGCTGTATGATCCTCGCAGTACAGAAGACCGATCATCGGCGAGGGTGGAAATTCATTTCGTTTTCAATGCAATTCAACCGTGCAAAAAGCGCTGCCTGCTACGGATTGCAGGTGCGAATTGAAACGGTTGGAATTAATAAAAAAACATCGGATGCTTTGCTACCTTTCTTCCTCTGGGTATCGAGCGATTTGATGATTCAATTACTTTCGAGCTCGGTGAGGTGTTTTACAGCGTCTCGTTTGATCGAGCCACAGGAAAAGTGGAATAGTAAATTAATCGTTTTGATAGAGCTATGCACGAGGCAGTGGGAGTTTCGTTTCTTTTATTAAGCCATAAAACGATTACTGCGCTTGCGATACCCAGCTCTTCCGAGATGATATTAATGTCTACATTAGTTGTTATCGAACCGCTGTCGTACATAACCATTGGTGGAAGGCCGAACAAGGCAATCGAATGCCAAAGATACGATCAATCGTGTTTGGTATGTCATTGCGACATGCTACCTCATAAGAACAATCGGTCAGCGTGAGGCTATCTGCTTCTAAACAATGGTCCCTACACGAACCCCGTGCTTCGATCCGTTTAACCTACATCCGGACCAATCCATGCATCGCCGCGCCCTCGATTTGAGGGGCAGGGCGCACCTTCGTTTAGGGATGGGACAGAAATTAATGACGAGACCGGGCGCCCCAGTCGATCGATGGAGCATTCTGCTGCTGCAGCAAAAGGGTGGGCGTGAATGGGCGTGCGTGGTTTGAACAAATTAATCAATCTGCCAATCATTGGATCCCGTCCCGATTGCCGAATCTCCCACGCCACAATGCGCAGACCGATGCGGCAGATGAAATACATAGCGAGGGAGATGTTCCGGGTGGATCAGATAGTGATGCGCGTTATTTTCTGACTTCAGGGAAGATAAATCGGACGACGAATGGCACTGAACTAGCGATAAGATAGCGTCGGCCTGTTCGAGAAGTTTCGTAACAAACTAAGACCTGTCCGAAGATATGAAGGTGGCCGATATGAGTCGCTCAAAATCTTCAACAACCTCCCGTATACGGGTTTGTAAAGGATGGTTTTAGTTCACTTCATATACCCGTGTTTTGCATTTGTTTTGTACAACTTTATGCTCCGGGACTCAACTCAGCAACACGCTTTGTTCGGTTAGTTTGGATTCGAAACCACTGGTACGGAACATTGGGGCTCATTATCAAACTCCCCGGCGATACATTGCATTGACCGGCTTCGACTTCGGTTCGGTTCCGGGCAACTTGGCAAGCTCCAATCGGTCTGTCGGGCGATTGTGCGCTATTGGCCATGATCATTTGGAGGCATTGTTGGCTGCAACAAGCGAAGTGAAAACGCATACAAGCATTCCGAGGAGCTTTGGGGTAGATGTAGGACTTAAACCAACCCCTTGTTACATGCTTGTTCTACATAGATAGAAACTAATTCTTGACTAACGTTTTTATGTTTTCTCTGCAGAGAGATCCTCTAGTAGCGGCACCGGCCATCAGCCGCCTCAAGATCTGACGATGGAGAAAAAGGAAGAGCTGATCGCGAAGTTAACGCCACTGCAGTACCACGTAACGCAGGAGGCTGGCACTGAGCGGCCATTTACGGGAAAGTACAACAAATTCTACGAAAAAGGTATCTACATTTGCGTGGTGTGCAGCCAGGAGTTGTTCAGCTCTGAAACGAAGTACGATTCCGGTTGCGGTTGGCCTGCGTTCAATGATGTGCTTGACAAGGGCAAGGTGACATTGCACACCGATCCCAGCATTCCCGGTAAGTGTGTGACGGGCAGCAACAGCAGCTGTAGCAACTGCAACCGCAAACCAACGCGGTATTCTAGCCCAGCCTTTTTGCCACTATAAGCCAATGCTCTGCCAGTGTTTGCGCAGGATTGGAACTAGTTTTGAGTTTTACATACGAGCTGCTACGCTATGCGTTTGCGGTAGAGTACTAATGTATCAGTAACACTAGTTGTGGTCACGATAGTCTAACAAGCAAGTGGGACATGTGTTCTAGAATAACATATGTAGGATAACACGTGGCGTGGCTCCACCATTGATATGATGATGTTTAGGCATGTGTGGTACTGCAATGGTAATGGATGAGATTGTTTGGAAGTAACTTTGACTAATTTGAATTAATGTATGTTGTAACTAACCCTAATTTTCATTTGCCTTTGGTGACCAGTAGAAGGATGTTAGTTGGAAGTTTATTTGAGACTTGCTGAAGATTTAACCAACTTCAAAGCATATGAGTTCTTGTTATTGAATATATTTTCTACATTCTACATTTCATAATTTTATATGATAACACAAAATACATATCCTTACCTATGTCCTTTCCCTTTTACCTCTCTCCTCTCTAACTCTATGCTTGTGATGTTTATAAAATTTTGCCATCTAATCGATTTACTATTTACAGTTTTTTGGTTTCTTGACATTTTCAACTTCTGGTTCGTTGTTTTGCTTTTGCATTTTTAGCTCTTACTTTTCAGTGATCGTCTCATATCTGGTTGCTTTCATCAATCACACAAGCGCATCGCACAACGTCCATCACATTTCACACGCTCTCCCCACCCCAAATCGGCACTTCAATTGGTTTTATTGAATCATAGCTCGGTAATTGATTATCAATCTGGTTTTCTCTGCTTTATTTTGGTTGCTTTATGTTAGATTTTGTTCACATTCTTTCATTTTTATTGCCACTTTTTCGATTCGCTTTCAGGTTTGATTGGCTCTTTCGGTTTGGTTTGCTTTTGGGTTTATTGCTATCCAAGGGTTTTCTTTTCTTGTCCTTCCTTTGGTTTTCGCTGTTTGCTGAACTTGTTGTTTGTATATTATCGTATTTATATACATGCTTTATGGTTTGGATGAAGGGCAATAGAGTGTTCCGAGTGTTTCAACCGAGTGTTTCTTTTATCTCGTTGGAGTATGTTTTCGCCTAGCGTGTGTCAGCTTATGTTGCCGTCGTTGCATATATCACGAGCAATCCTGAAGGGACTTCGGGTGATGGTTCTAATTAGTATGTTTATTCTCTCTCTCTTCCCTTTTCTCTGTTTCTCTTTCTCTCTCTTTTTCTAACTTCGTCGGATTCGAAACGCTTAATGTCCTTTGCGACACGTTCACACTTTCGTTTTGTTCAATGTTGCCGGATTGTTCATCACTTCGCTCTTTCACATCACATCACGGATCACAATACCACGCATCATTCACAATTATACGATCACACACATAAACACACTTTCACATACGTATTCGTAACAAATTCGATTTATTTCACTCACGATCACAAAATTATGAATTCATTGGCATCTATTGCGCATCAATTATCATCTTTCTGAAACGATCATTCGATCTTGCGACACCTGAACATGGACACTGATGACGACGCTGGGACAAACTCGATACGTCGTCGCTGTTGTGCTGTTGTGTGTTGGAAACTTATTGTCATCTTTTGATTATCATGTTTTCTTTATGTTTTTTTGTGTTTATCCAATGATCCCTCGTGTTTCTTCTTTTCTTTATTGTTTATTTCATGTTTTGTTTCGCATTCGTTTCGTTTGTGATTACGTTCGATCGATTTAATTATGATGTAAACCTCATTCCATAACTCTATTCCTTATTTTCCGGAATCCATTTGGTTCTTCCAACTAAATAATCGATCCATTAATCCCTCTGCACCATGATTTGGTGATCATCCTACTTTCTTTCATTCCATAAAATCCGATTTTCCCTAACCAACTACAACACAATCCACACGTTCATACATACATACATACACACGCGTACACACGGTGCAAAACAACTAAAAGGGGGAAATATCCTATTGTTAATCACACAACCAGGCCGAGTTCGGACGGAGGTACGGTGTGCCAAGTGCGCCGCCCACATGGGCCACGTGTTCGAGGATGGACCGCCACCGACCCGCAAACGGTACTGCATTAATTCGGCTTCGATCGAGTTCATGCCCGCCGGTTCTGAGCGCAAGGATGGATCGAGCTAAAGTGACCAGGTGCAAAAGAGCCACTTGAAGCAGATGCCAGAGCAGCTAGCGGAGGGGGAAGAGGAGAAGAAGTCCTTGTCTTGTAGATAAGGAGCAGAACGATTGTAAGCTAATTCAAGTGCCACGGAGAAGCAATGAATGGTGTTAGTGCCAGGAAGGGACGGAGCAGCGGTAGAAGCATGAATGCGAAAATGTGCTGTATCGCATGTTCAACGTGGAAGCAGGAGCATCACATCACGATATTCTTCAATGAAAATATATTTAAAATTCCAGCGCAGTTCAGAAAGGGTCTCTAGCTAATGGCGTCGATAGTACGCCTAACTTATGATGCAGCTTCTCGAACGTGCAGAGGTCAACGGACAAATTACATCTTTTCTATGAGTATCGGTGTCTTGTTGTAATAATCAACGTTTCCATGTAAGAAATAAAACCCAGTCAGAATGTTTTTCTAACATTTATTACAAGAGAGTTCGCCCTTCGAATCAGGAGAGAGTGTTCGGAGAGAATCTGGTGATGTACCATTAATGTGACCGCACTTTTCACAGCGAATAAACGGTTTTGATTGCTTTATCAGCGTAGTAATCATTTTTTCGTGTTTTATTCTTTACAAATTGCCCCGTACTTTTCGGTTTGGCAAATTCAAAATTGCCGCTCCTTTTGAAGTACTCAACCCGCAGTCATCAATGCGGCAGATGCCGAGATGACAAAAAGTTCCCGCAAAAAAAAAAACAAAGCAAACGGTTCCGAGAAGGCATCAGCTTTTTTTGCGTTAGTTTTTGCGCAAATTCTGTGTTTCTAGTTGTTTAAGAAGTATTTTAGCTCTTGTGGCAGTTGTATTAGTCCAGCGGAAATGAGTGGATTACGCAAAAGAAGCCATCGCGAAGACGTGAGCCTGTCGCAAGCGAAGCGAACGTGTATAGAGGCCAACAACGACGAACGTGATCCAAACGCGGTATGATTTGGCGGTACAAGCTTGATCTGGTTGCACCACTAAAATGGCACCTCCAATTTTATTCACAGATCGATGAGGTCCAAACTGAAGAGTCAGAGGAGGTACGGAACGGTAAGGTTCTTCGGATGGTGCTGAAGAACTTTATGTGCCACCGGCATATGGTGGTCGAATTCAACAAGCGCGCCAATTTGCTGGTCGGTAAAAATGGTAGCGGCAAGAGTGCTATTCTTGCGGCGATGACTATCGGCCTTGGTTGTAACGCAATGCAGACGAACCGATGCTCCAGTTTGAAAGGTACGGTACAGCCATCGAACGACCTTACCCCATAGCCAACGTTGTTCCAGACAACCCTGGGCTCACTCTGTTCACGTCCGGTTTCAGATCTTATTAAGCACGGCGAATCACAGGCAGTCATAGAGATTCATCTTGAAAACGCAAACTTTGATTCCTACGAACGGGAGCGCTACGGTAGTCGCATCGTGTGCGAGAGAACAATAAATGCGAACGGTGGTGGATCGTACAAATTGAAAAACGTCAACGGTCACACTATTTCGACGAGCCGCAGTGAACTCCAAAAGATACTATTGGCGTTCAATATACAGGTGGATAATCCGATCTGTGTATTGAACCAGGATTTGGCCCGTTCTCTGTTGAAAGATTCGGACGAATCGAAACAATATATGTTTTTCGCCAAAGCGACGCAGATCGATACGATCAAGCTGAAGCTGAACCAGTGTGCGATCATTGCCGAGCAGCTGCACCACATACTTTCGGTACGAGAGAAAGGCCTCAAGTACCTGCGCCAAGAGGTGGATGTGCTGGAGGAAAAATATAGGAATCTAGCATCCGCGGGAAGGTTGGGCGAGATGCTGAAGGACCTACAGGCACTACTCGCCTGGCGAACTGTCGCCGATCAGGAGCAGAAATTGGCCGAAGTCGATCAGGAGATCGAGAGGCTGCGTGAATCCATCCGAGAGAAGGAGGATCGTATCGCAAATCGTGGAACACTCGTTGAGGAATCCAATCGCACTGTACAGATGTTGCGGGTCGATATTGAGGGAAAGAAAACGGAGTTTTCTACGCTCAAGGCCGATTACATGAAATTGCGGCAAGCGATGCAAGATGCGTTGACTCAACAGGCGAGCATCGAGAGATTGAAGGGAAAGATATCGGATCGGCTGGTACGGATGCAGGAAGAGATACGAGGGATAGAGCAGGAGCTAAGTGATCGGAGTAAAAGGTAAGCTATAGCTGGCTCCAGAAACTCTGATGTGTTTACAAAGATAACCATTCCCTTTCGCCCTCCAGTGGTATGAGCCAGGTGGAACAAGAAAGACAACAAGCTGAAAGGGAGCAGGCGGGACTGCACGAACGGTTGGCGGAGTTGTCGCAGCATATCGAGAAAGTTCAGGGCGAGTTGGCGACAATGCACAACGCCCTTATGCAGCTGAAGGATACTCGTGAGCAGCGCCATCATGAGCGTATCGCAAAGCGCTCGCAGGTTGCGAGTCTCGAAGAACAGCTAGAGCAGCTGAAACGAGCGCCTCGTAACAAGCTGGCTATCTATGGACCCAACATGCCGGCACTCGATACTCGCATTCGGCAGCTACATCGGGAGGGCAAGTTTTCCGAGCTGCCACGAGGTCCGCTTGGTCAGTACATTGAGGTGCGTGACCGCAAGTGGGTCTCGATCGTCGAAACTGCGTTGGGTAGCAGCTGCCTTTCTGCGTTTTTCGTTGCCACGCAACAAGACTGGAAAACGCTGGATGGGCTGCTGAGACGCGAGTTTCCGGATCTGCTCAAATGTACAATCTTTACGGGACGCTTCGCTAAAGAGCTTTACGATGTGCAGCAAGGGTGCGTGCAGGAGTTGGATGGGACGCACATGCTCATGAATCTAATCAAGGTTGCCGATCCGGTCGTGATGAATCGGTTAATCGATAGCGCAGCGATCGATACGATCCTCGTTACCGAACAGCAGAGCATTGCGATTCAGTTAACGAGCGAAGTAGAAAATGTGCCCGAAAATCTGTCCAAAGTGATCGTGACGGAACCGTGCTCGGAGTTCTACCCCCAGCCACGGTACCGCAGTTACGCCATACAGCTCAAACCGGCTCGTTATCTACAGGTCAGCATGGGTGAGCTGAGACAGCGGACGGAGCGGCAGTGTGAGGAGCTGCGTCGTGAACTAGTAGAGCTGAATGCTTCAGCAGAGGAAGCACAGGAGGCGCAGCAAAACCAAACACGTGAGCTGCACAATCGGCGGAAAGTACTAACTGATTTGCAACAGGAGCTGCATACGGTGGAACAGCGGATAGAGCAGCTCGCATCGCTCGTATTTGTGGAGGAAACCGAAGAAACGACCTTGCGTCGCGAATTGGAAGAGCTTCAGGCGGAATCGGTGAAATTGCGCGAAAAGCTGGAAACCGAGCGTGATTCTCTGGAAGCGATACAGGCAGAGGTTCGAACCAAAGAGCAAGCAGTGCTGGAGAAGAAGAAGTCCATGGTCGAGATCGAGAATACGATCCGTGCTATTCAGCTGCGCATCGAAGATGAGCAGCAAAAGCGTCAGGATCTCCAGACAAATGAACAGATGAAACGGCAATCGCTGCAGCGCTGCGAGGATGCAATACGTGAACAGATGGCGGCGCGAAGTACCGTAGAGGAAGACGTCGAAAAAGCTCGAGCGGAAGCACTTACCAGGGGCAGTCGCGTTGAGACGACGGAAACGGTGGAGCGATTAAAGCAACAGATACATTCTACCGACAAACGCATACGGTAAGTGACTTTAGAGGCGGAAGCACTAGTAGTTTGTTTAGCCACCTTCGCTTGCTAATGATGCAATGTTTTTCTGGCGAGCAGGAAAATGACGCAAACGAATGACAACATCGAGGAAATTAAACAAAAGCTGGACCAGAAGTTAGTCGAACGGGATGAAGCGGTGGACTATACAGAGAAGCTTCGAGATATCATGTCGTTGCTAAACAACACACGCGAAAACCGCTTCGCCTACCTAGAGAAGCTAATCTCGCATATGTCATTGCGTGTGAAGCACAAGTTTAAGGTGAGTTTCATCTATGATCGGCTGTGTGATTGGTGTTCCACTATATGTTGTTGTTCGCCTGTTCACAGACCATCATGCAGTTGCGCAGCTACGTAGGTTCGATGAAGATAAACCGTGAAGCGGAACAGCTGACCCTATCGGTGGTGCCCCGTGATGCGAAGGTGCAGAACTCCGTTTCCTCGACGAAATCACTATCCGGCGGTGAACGTTCGTTTGCCACCGTTGCCTTCCTGATTGCGCTTTGGTCGTGCGTAGATACGCCGTTCTTTTTCCTGGACGAGTACGACGTGTTCACCGACCAACTGAATCGGCACACGATGACACAATTGCTGGTAAACGAAGCGAGCAAGAAACCGGATCGACAGTTTTGTTTTCTCACACCACAGGACATGAGTGAGATCCAGGCGTCTAGCGATCTGACAATCCATAGGTACGGAGAGTCGTGTGCCGACCCTGGTGTTTTTCCATTTTTTTCAATATGTCTACTAATGGTTTTCGTTTCAGAATGGATGATCCTGAGCGTTGCTAATCGTAGGTAGTTGGCTTGTGTGAGACTTACCAAACCTGATGTAAAAGGGGACCCCTTTCGTGGTTGCTTTATTTCTGTCGTGGCATCAAGCGTTTGCTTCCTGTACCGTTCAATCTATTGAGATTCCATATCCCACTGTTAAAAAGTATTCTATTTGCGCGTTTTAAATGTCATTTTTGGGTGCCATACTTACGGCTCTATAATATATTGTTTGCTCTAGTATAACCATTCATCAAACAAACTGTTTGTCGAAACGTTGTCTTTCGGAATGAATAAGGACAATGCTGACCTTTTCGAACGTTCCAGTCACTCATGGTTGGTACATATTTGCCGCTGAAGATCGCTACCACAGACTCTTCATCACCAGGTTTGATGCATTCCTTCTGGAAATTGACTGTTCTGTTCGATTGACCGACCGACCGACCGGAAGTGTACGGGAAAAATAAAACTCATAAACTTATATAGAATGCGGCATAATGGTTTTTATCTCACAATTATTGTTAATATTTCTCTCGTGAACAAATGATACATTCTGTTTCCG
>NC_064874.1:5677500-5707500 GCF_943734745.1 Anopheles darlingi | reverse complement strand
GATCTCGGCATCACAATGGCGAAAGGGATATTTCGATCGAAAAGGTGGCACCGTCCCCCTAATTGGTCCCGTGTCCCGCGGTGCACCGGAGAGGAAGGTCAGCGGATGTGACACTTCAATTGTCAAAATGACGTTAGCGTGTCAGATCAATCAGCGGCGGCCAAGGGAGGCGGAACTGGGCAAACAATCGAACACGATCGGTCGGGTGGGAGAGAGCTTCATGATATGAAAGGTATCACCGGATCAATCTAGGTAGCCTTAGGATATGGGTTGCTCGCTAGAAGAATTGCTTTGCCGATGAAGGTTTCACGGGCAGAGAGAAGACGCCTCTCCTGCATGGGTTCAATAAAGTTGGTTTCCCTGGTTACCAACTTGCTAACCAATGTTGTTACTGCGTTAATTGGCTCATCAGCCAAAAGAGAAGATGCCATTGCTCTGCAGAAAGTGAGTTGTCGGTCTTGCTGGAGACACGGCAAGTACCGAGAGTAGTTGGGAGGGGCGCGCCACTGGTGTCAATGGCCTCATCATGAAAATGAAAGCAGCGTTTCTTCCCTTTGTAGTAGCAGATGTAGTACTTTTGACACTGCTATCAGATCTCAGAGGGCATCAGGGGAAATGGGATGATAGCATACAATTTAGAAGTATTTTAGTGCTTATGCGACCAAATTGTGATTTCATTTAATGTGAATCTCTTATTTTAATCTATAATCGCCTTTTATCATTTCAACAAATGTTACTACGCAAACTCTGAGGTTCTAACGAACAACGCCTCAACCTCAACATCCATTAAAAACACATCTTAAAATTCAAAATCAACACTGCACTTTCAAAAACAAAAAACCATGGCGGTAAAAAACACCTTCGTGTTCACACTACCAGCTCATAAAACGGACACGGCGCACCAGTCTTCGGTTTTTTTCTTCGGGACATTCGGGCATGTCTTCTGCTCTGGGACCAATAAAATGTTCCGTATTTTGCGGAGATCTTGCTGCCCGGTTTTGCGTGATGATCCGTGTGATCCATGTGGCGCGAAGCCATTCCAAAACGATCACCGACCACCGATCACCACCACCACTTGCGTCCGAAATTCCGATAATCCGTCACAACATGTTTATGACAGCCATGGCACCTCATTCTCTTCCCCCTCCTGGTGGTCGTGGTCGGGGATTTTCATTTTCGAAATAAAGCATTCCCTCGTCCTCCAAACGATCTCTCTCCGCGGTTGTTATCTTTCCTTTCCGGTGCTGTGCGTGAGAATTTGCATGTCTCTCTCTGTCCCTGGGAGGCGAATCCGCCACCAACGCAAGCCATTTTTTGGTTGGGGTGATGGTGGCTCAGTGTTTTGGGATTTTTATTTCCCTCCGAAACGAAAGTGAAATTCCCCTTTCACTTGAACTCGGTGCGGTGCGCGCGCGCAAAAAAAGAAGGAGGAACTGGCTCTACAAACGCAGACCCCAAACGTTGCAGCAGCATCATCTCTTGCTCTCTCCCTACGGAGCTCCCGGTGGGGTTGTCGTGGTTCAACCCCAAAACGGAATTCTGCCATCGACCTCGCGAAGTTATGCCACCCACTTCATAGCGTGGTGGCTTCACCAAGCCACGAACCGAGAGGCCATTTAAAAATGGATCCCTCACCTTGGTCCCCCCCCCCCCCCACCCGCCTGCGCGCAGTTTCGCGCAGCTGACGCAGAATGGCGTTGGCGCCACCATTTATGGTGCGAGCACAATGTCTTAATAAATCGTGCACCAGAGGTTTGGCGGGCAATCGAGCGGGAACCACCGTTCAGGCGGTCCCCGGGGTTCACGCTTAAAGAAGCCATCGGCATTGTTTTTGATGGGCATAAGCGTTTCTCCAAAAACTGGCCGGTTAAGAGATGGGGACCCCCCCCTATCATTCCATAGTGAGCGGTCGCGCTGCGCGCTGGTCAGTGCGAAACATGAAAACTTATTTCATGGAGACACCCTGTCCGCGTCCCCGGCGGGCGAGAGAGTTCGGCACAATAGAAAGGCCAAAGCAGCGCAAACAACGATTCACTCCACTGGTTCATTGTGTGCGGGCAATATACCACAGTCCTCACAATTAGATTAGAAGAAATCGAGATCCAGATATCATTTTCCACCGATTAATCCCATTGTTGGCATTCATTTCAATCGCTTTTAATCGGTTTACGGTTCAACACTTTTAACTAGTTTTGCGTCTGGATGTCTCTGGGGGTGAGTGATCCGCGGTTTACATGTTTGGCGCAAGTTTTAGCTTCACTGACGGTGTGTGAGATCTGACGGAGGGCTGCAATGTGGCACAAATTATGCAATAGGATATGCAATGCCAGGAGCCCATCTAACACCATCGATCGCCAGCCATTTGGCCTTCTTCAAAGTGCTGGTAAGTGCAATAATGCCATGTTTCAAATGCTTGGTCCGCTTCAAACAGGGCTTCAAATGAGATCCATTTTGTCGTCCTCTCCGTTTGTAGCAGGTATCTGAAGAGAAGATACAATGTATTGCCGACTGGCAAACAACCGTTCCACGAGGGGAACCATTAACGGCACACGGCGCTTAATCTTATATCCTATCGTAGCTCCAGGATCAAAATCCCTGCTCCCCGGTCTTCTCGTAGGCGTGAAATGTGAGCAGCATGAATTGGCACAAAATATGATGAAGCGAAACGTGCGAAACAACAAACCGCAGGAGCAACATCACCACCACCACAGGACCGTGTCGATCGCGTGATAGTTCACGCGATTAAAAGTGGTACCAGACATGGCCACCAGCCTGCCGAGCTACAAAGTATGAAGTCTGGCCGGCCGGGTGCGAACGCGTGATGTTGCACGGATGATGGGAATCGAAATGGAAATGCGTATTATGCTAAACTCCATTCCATTTCCATTATGCAGTCCGGTGATTTCAATAAATCCGCGACTCACGATCGACGACGATGGTGAGGATGATGCGAAACGCAGACGCGCTCGCGCGCTCGCACCCGTTGGCAAAAGAAAGTAAATTGTTCTTCAATTGCAATCCCGAAGTACAGGGAGCGCGAGACCGGTGCAACAACAACGATCGTAATGGCTAAACAACAAAATTAGTTTCACAATTCGCGATGCGGTAACGCGACCAACATCTCGTGCCCGATCAAGGCGCTCGCTTCTACTCTCGCCTGCGACTGCACGCGTTCGACAATAATATTGTGTGCCATTTTAATTGATCTGTTTCTGGCGAAAAACTGAGATAACGTGCTGTGATGAAACCTTTCATCCCGTTTAGTTCGCTTTGGCTCACGGCTGTCTCGTTGTCTGCTGGCTGGCTGGCTGGTGATTCACGACGTCATAATCGAAAGCCATGGCCGATGTCGATGCTGGACGACCACCCCCCGCCGACAACGTTGCTCGGAGGCTGCAAAAATTAAAAACCAATTTCGCTCCAACAAATGAAATCGTGTTCGCCAAAAAGCCAAGCCCTAGGTCTGGGGATGAGGAGGGATGATGGTGTGCGACACAATATCCATTCGTTGCGCCACAGTTTCCACCATTGTGTGCACCACATCTCTTTCCTTCCTTCTGCTCTTTTTATTTCGGCGAAATATTAACTCGGGCACGATTTCAGCATATCTTCCCTCCGAAATCGAACATTCATAACCAGCCCTCTTTCTCTACACTCCATGGTCCTGTTGTTGATGGACATTTTCGATTTCAATTTTCCCATTGTATCGCACGGATGGCGAAGGAGAGAGTTACGAAGGATTACGAGGATATCGAGGCGAGATGAGGCCAGCACTGCCTAGCGACTAACTTACCCGAGTGTGTCGTAGTGTGCAGTCCATGGGTCATATATTTCGAACTCGGCCGCTGCTTGCTGCTGTTGTCGAAGAAGTTCAGCACATCCAGCACGGCCTGCGGGTTCTTTTTCTGCTCCTGTTTGCTAATGTTCGAGTTCTTCAGCATCAGCGCCCATTGCTCTGGCATACCCTGTGAGAACGGAAAGGATGAGAACGGAATTAGCTTTTATGAGCGATACCGGTTGCAAGGGAAAATGTAGATCCTAGAGCGCTACTTGTTTGGAACTGGCATGGATATTGAAAGCTTGAAATTTGCTAAAAACTGGCAATAGGATTGCGATGGCGAACGACCGCCAGGGCATCGAGCGATAGAAAAGCCAGATTCAACATTATTGATGATGATGGTGTAATGGTGGACATAAGACAAAACGGCAAACCTAACAACAGGAGTCTAGCGAAAATCGATTGATCATGATCAACACAATGGCAACATACAATGTAGTCAACAGTAACGGCATGCGCAACGAGCGATGAAAGGATGTGCGCCGCTCTTTCGATAGTCATTTGCGTTCACTCGCCCTCACACACAAATCAATATCTTACTACACCATAACCCGTTTCTTCTCGATCTCGATCTTGGGTTGTGTAACAGTGCGACAGCGCACACCCATCATCCTCCCGAGGAACAGATAATTAATTTCTAATTCGTTTTCGCTTTCATTTCCACCTCGAGCGATCGAGAGAGCGGCCGGGCAAGGAGAAGGATCGAGTCGAAGTCGAAGATACATTTCAAACGATAACGGCGCGAACGTTGCATGCGCCAATACGGATACGTTGCTAAGCGGCCGTCGGTGACTGGTGACGCAGGCCGGTGGCCTGTGATAAGCGATAAGTTGTGTGTTGCAGACAAGTTTGTCGCATTCTGTGCGTTGTTGCCGATCGTGGTAGTGATCGCGAGTGCGAAACGGTTTCACCCCAAAGGCATCATTGCATCAGCTATCGCAGCATTACAGCATAACTAGTCTTGCATATGGACGACGCTACTTGTCCGGTTGTGGTGCACGATCGCAACGTTTAGCACCGTCACCGTCATCAGCATATAGAGAGAAGTCCCAAAGTGCGCATGTTCCTTCCGGACTCGTGAAAGTAAACAAAACACGGATCACCACTACCACCACCTCTCTAACCCAGCACTAGTAGACTGCGCAACGAGAGGAAAAGTGAATATTTATCACTGATCTTTCGGATTTGTTTTCTACATTTATTCACTTCCTTCGCCAGCGCTAACGATCAGCGAGATCGGGTTGGTTAGGTAGGTGGTTGCTTGGTGTGGCCTTCCCTTTCGTCTCCCACGGCTACGGCACCTACGCGCAAGGCACGCAAACGCGCGCTTCCTGGACGAACGCTCGCGGTGGTAGGTGGTGCTGCCCATTTCTCGCTCGTTCAAGTCTCGTGCAAACATTACAATTTAATGCAGAGCATCAGAGCAGGCCGGCCGCTAGTCAGCCAGCCAGCCGGCCAGGTGTGGTTGTGGGTTGAACGAAAGTGATGCAAGTGAAGTGCCCGACAACCGGCGAGACTCCTGAACCTTAACCATCGAACTATTCCGCCCTCGGGAGACTCTTCATCGCGACGATCAGGCGTGATACGAACAGTGGCCCTGGAGTGTGATCTCTCGCTATTCGAATGTAGCGAACGAAAAACGACACCCTCTCGGGTAGGATGTATAGTTTACCACTTCTTTCTCTCTACCGCGCGGGGTAAAAGTGTTATGATTTGGAATGCAGCTATTTGTAATCATTTATGCATTTCTCTAACGCTTCCGGCAGAAGGGTTGCACCAAGCGAGAGCGCGCGCGAGCGCACCATCAGTGAGCTGCACTCTTCGCTGGCGGCTGCCGGGATTTTATCGGTTTCCTCTTGAAATGTCGCTGAAAGTGTTGCTGGAAGAAAGTAAATTAACTTTCGTGTCTCTTTCGGTGGCTTTGGGATTTTAGGCGGTTGAGGCACTGACGCTGGTAGTTCCGTGGGAAGCAACCGGTGTTCGGAAGATAATAAAGCTGGCACACAGCAGAATCACCGTAACCGTGCCATTGCCCACACCCTACCCCATTGGGAATGCTTTGCGCGAGTTGAACGTAAATGGGACGAAACGCGTTGATGACAGCACTTAATGGTTATCCAAAAATATCCAATATCCCGTCCACGAGTCCAGAGTCCAGCACACCACGAGGCTTTGTTGCATGCGCAAATTTTGCCGCACGCTGAGCTGAGGTTCCCGTCCACGCCTTGGTGACGAAAATGAAAATTACGCTACCGAGAAATGTGTTTTCGCCAAATCGGGTTGTGCGGAGCGGAGCCCGAGGCTTGGAACTAGCAACGAGCAAACCCTCAGGCTCCGGCGGGCACTGGTACGAAGGAGGAGCACAGTTCAAGACGACGACTTAATTTTGCTGGACCTCTGGGTTCCTCTCTCGTGAACCACTAGTGGCCACTAGTGGCCGTAGGGCCCAGCGTTCGTGTGCACCCGGGGTGGTCCTCTCGATTGGTCTACGACTAAAACGATGAAAAAAAACGTGACATAAACCTGGCACAACCCATTATCCTTTCACCCGTGGTGGGACCACCACTCCCCATCTGTCCAATGGGATTCAGTTTCCGCCATGCTGCGGCGATGCGGCGGTCCGTTCGCCGGTGATTTCATAGTTTCATGTTTTATTTGTGCACGACCGCAGAGAAGAGTTGGAAATATGTTGCAGCGCACACACACACTGGGAGGTGCGTCACTCTTCGCATAATATGCTAGGGCAACGCGTCCCTGGAGGTGCTGCTGGAGCTCGGGGGGAATGGTAATGAAATATTAATTCATTTTTGCATCTCATTTTGACAGTTCCTGCATTCCTGCTGCCTTCGTGGTGCGATCGACACGATGAAGCACTGCTGGACACCGCTTGGACACCGCTGGGCGGTAGTGGTGGGTGGTATGTCTGTCAAAAATGTAATCTTTTCTCATCGATCCGCCAGTTGACATTGTTGAAGCGCGCTTCGGAGCGGCAGCAGCGATGATTCAATGACACTTGGCCGTCGCTTCACTTGTGCTTCATATGCTTGATGTTATGCTTTTGAGGTGCCGTGCCACGACAAATTCGTTGCGGCATCTTCGCACTCGAGATGCGTTCGATTTTATGATGATGGCCACGACAGGAGAGTCTCGTACGACCGCGCGTGTGTGTGTGTCGCTAATTTCGAAAGCTCGGCCCGCTCGCTGTGCGGAAACTTTCTATTTGGAGGGCGGCAGGGAAAAGGGCACCCAGGGCATAATGGGCGCGCTTGAAAAATCCATTTCACGCCCTCTTCACAGCGTGAATCACGGCGATGGTGACGGCGATGAAATTGGTCTTTTTCCACATCGTCCGTACTTTTCCTTCGTCGAAGAAGATGCGTCAAAATACGCGGCCATCAGCTGTGTGGTCCTCTCATGCAGCCTTCCGTCTAATTGGTTTGCTCGTGATGCGTGAACTCGGGGGGCGGCACTGCTCCCTACCAGGCAGAGCGATCGCGTTGACACATTAGGTAATAGGAAAATGGCTGAAATGAAATGGGTAATGCTCGCGCGAACAGCGCGACGGTGCAATTGAGAGTTTCTAATCAATTCAACCCCAAACAGCACGCGCCCCTCGCGACAAGGAGGAGGAGAAGGGCACGGGTCCCATCATCAGTTGCGCAAGGTAGGCAGAGGGTCCCCCACCAGCCCCCCGTTCCCTCACCGGTTGCGTGAAGATGAGTTTCCTGAAGTTTTGTGCTCGAGCCCCGGAGAGGTAATCAAATTAAGCCACCAAGCCGCTTCCATCCGAATCAATCGCGGTAGAAATTATGCAAGAGAAGCTGATGACGGAATTGTGATAGGCATTTCTTCCGTTTTCTTCCTTCCCCTCCCGTGCCCTCGAAAAGCAGCAACTGATTGAGATCTGATGAGATCTGATGTGATAGCTAATCTTTCGCTCTCTCTCTCTTGGCGCGTGGAGATTGCATATCGAGGGCGAGTGACCACATCACGTCACACGTCATCAAATTGAATGTGCTGACTTCTGGCTGGCGAACGTGGACCAGGCCCCCCCCCCATCCCCTCGCGTCCGTCAAGGTAATCAACGTGAAATGGATGGGCAGCACAAGGGAAGCAGCAAAAAGGTACAAATCGTTCATCCGAACGGAACATTTCGTCCAATCCAATGGAGTGCCCTTTTTGATCCGCTTGTTTTTTTTGGGCATCTCTGGATGGTAATTCAAGGGCCCATGCTGTTGGAGGGGAAAGGGTGAAATATTATGAAACCGAAACGGTGCGGTGCTGGTGGCCCACATGCTTAAGCTGGACAAGCTGGAAGGCTCGTAGGTTGCGGGCGGCGTTATTGGTTAATGCTCATTAGGTTTTACTCTCCGGAATTTTGGGAGGGCAAGAGTGGTGTAGGCACCACGTGAAGGATTTGGAACATTTGGAGCATAGGCACGGTGCTCTTGGCAGCTTCAGTCGAATTAGAAGTCTGATCCAGTCAGATACATACAGCTGCGATGGAAAAGCTCGAAGCTCCCAGAGCCGGGAAGGCCTTTTACATCACACCGACCGGGTTCTGGTGCGACCGGCCAGGCAGGATCGGGGGCAGTGAGAGTGTTTTTTTCTCACACTTTGGGGCCCCAGGGCTTTGACTTGCGCGGTCATTAATTGGACCGCCACCGTTCACCAGGAAGGGTCCACGACCCTTTGAGGGCCGAGCAAGCAAGAAACAGGAGAGTGTACCGTCCCCGTCCCCGTTCGTATGCACCATATAATTGACCAACACTGACACCATCCATTTACGTCCACTTAGCAATCGCCGTAACCCTCGGTCAGCTTCGGTGTCGTTTCACGCACTTACATGCGTGCGTGCGGTGCGTTCCCTTCGTTTGTTTCCTCGGTTGGTCAAACACACCTCTTGCGGCATTGGCGATCCGATTCTGGCGCTCGGTTCATGGCGGTGGCAGGTAAACATCAAGATTGATGTTCCATTTTAAGATTTGCGATGGCAAATGGCCCGGGGTGCGGGAGGCCGATAAGAGGCCGATACCTTTCGCTTGTGCATGGGAACGTTTCACAATTTTCACTGTTCGCGGTAATGCGACTTCTGAGACACTTCATGTCTGTGGATTGGTCTGGAATTGCATAAAGTGCAGACAATCAATCGCTTACTTACTTATCAACACTACATTCGGGGCCAAAAGTGCTTCTGAGGAGCCTCGTATCGAACGCGGATAAGAGGATTTCATCATTTGCGCACAGGATTATATGCTAAGAAGTTTGTATGCGAGTTTTTTTTACTATAAAGATCTCAAACAAATCGAGGCAACGACGAACGGTACATCCACAAAACGTGAAGGAATAAACGTGACTGATACAATATGGGTTTTTCACTTCTCATAGATTACTTTGTCCATCCATAACTACTCAAAGCCTCCTACTTCACATGAACACTGCCGACTTCCTTTAGCCATAAGTCTCACAAAAAATTACTTTCAGAAAACAAACGATCAACGACTCTGCAACCATAGAATGCATTGAATGTTGCTGCAGGTCCAGCATAGCAAGGTGGTTTGTTAGTAGATACAACACAAGTGCATAAATCAATAGTCGATAGCTGCTCACATGCGGCCATATGCGTGCGGGAGAGAGGCACTGCAAGCGTGTCTTTGTCGTGTGTTACTGACAGCCCAAGGCGGGGGGGAGGTCATCACACCGCTTAATCCTATGCCTTCGGCATAGTTCTGCGAGCTTCGAGGGGATAGAAAGCGTCCACCAACCAAGCCGTAGATCGACCTGAGGCCGCTTAGACTCTCTTCCTTGCGGCTATGCGCTCAAGTCATCAAACCGATGGTGGTGTTGCTGAAGCACCTGAAGCGCCTGAAGCAGCAGCAGCAGCAGCAGCAGGTTAAGCGCCTGGCCTGGTGCCTAAAGCGTTGGCACCATTTCCGCGATCTACCCATAAGGGTTTGTGCACGCAAAAGTGCAAGTGTCGCCAGCGAGCGGCAAAGCGAGAGAGAGAGAGAAAGAGAAAGATTGCGCGCCAGTGCACTTCCCACGTGCGTTTTCGTGCGAGGCCAAACACCATTTGCCAAACACCCACCAACACACGCGAGGACTGGGATGAGGACCGTCTCCGTAGATCCAGCTAACGGAGTTCCTTCTTTTCTAATTCAATCTTCGATCCTCGCATCTCCCCAGCGTGTGTGAGTGTGTGTTTTTCGATTAATATTAATATCGCGTACTTATATTTTTATGATTTCCATAATTCATCTGCACTGGACCGCTTCACCGTTGTTGCGACGATTAATGGAACAACCCACGGCAAGGGAAGGGGGGTAATGGTGAGGTAGATGGTGAGACCACACACTTGAGCAGCAACTCTTCTAGTCGCTTTCAATGTGGGTCGTAGAGCACCGGAGGAGAAAACGATTTATGCGATTAGCGGACTCACCGCGCCCTTCTTTTCCGGAGTTGAGGCCCCGGCAAAGAGTTGACTCTTGGAAACCTTTTGAATCCCACTCCTCCCTTGGGGGAATCTACCTGCCTGCGGGCAAAGGGGGTTCAAAGTGTCCGCCATCGGGCCACGGGTTCAGCCTCCCATTGCGCTTTCCCCAAACGGATTGATGTTGGGGTTATTTACGCTGCATCATAATTCGCATTCGCGCTGGAGGAAAGCTGAACGGCAAGCGTTTAACCGAGGCGGGCACACTAAATACACAAACATTCCCCTCTGGAAGCAACAGCAGCAGCAGCACGAGCTAATTGAACGTCTGGCAGAGTGCGACTCTGACGGGGTGTTAGCGATGACCCGAATGACATGTGGACATTGGATCTGATATGAGGGACGAGAGTTTAGCGTGTTAAGATGCATCGCTTGATCGCTCACTCGGGGTTCGTTGCTGCATTGATCGGAACGAACGATGGAAGGAGATCATGATCGTGGTACGGGTACTGAGCAAAGCAAACAAAAGGGCAATCGATCTTGCAGCCACAGACACCGACGTCTGGCATTCCCTCTTTGCTGGTGCAGTATATGTAGCCGTTGACGTTCGTCGCTTGTTTAGGCGCCGCAAGGAAGGCGGCAAGTCTTTCGTGCTCGAAAGTGAAATCGCCAACGACAATCCAAATGGCAGTCGAGGAATTAATTTGTTTTGTCATTTACTGTATGCATAATGTGCTCGCAACGTACGAGGCCCTTCGTTACTTCAAGAGAAGGGAATCATCGATCAAAGTGGAGGAAGAGGAGGATTCGTAGAAGAAGCAGATACAATTGCAGGCAGGGGCCGAGAATTGCGTCTGATCCACATTCCATCATCATTGTGCGCCCATCATACAGGTTACAGTTAGGGAAATGCGTCTTTTTCCCACAGCCAGTCCACAGCCTGCATCTCTTCTCCCATAGTTGCTCACGTAACATTAGACCAACATGTGAGAAGCATGCGAATCGCAACATTGAATTGCCAACGGGTTTCTGTCCTCTCCAGCCCCTGTACTTTGGGTTTCGCGAAAGTGGACCTTCGGCAGGACTCGCAGGCGCATTAGAATGTAGCCACATTATCTGCCACCTTCGACAACGGGATTGTGGAATGTATGTGTGTGTGAGTGGGCGGGGAAGAAGAGGTTGTAGCCAGTTTAATGAGCTCCCATTTAGAATACGGAAACAAGTTGAAGCACGCACGGTGACGACGAAGACGACGACGACGACGAACATGAGGAGGTGTGTACCGAGCGCATAACCATGATTCGCTTAGAGAGTGAGTCCCACCAACTAGCATCACCTGGGTTGGTGGGGAGAAAAGGTGGCAATAGAGGCCAGGGGGTCATGTGCCGTGCATACACATATAGATATATTCTGCCTCGTTACAATTACGGTGCTTCTGCCGCAGGGGGCCGGTGGATTCATCTTGGGTTTTTCTTCGCTCTTTTTTTTCTCAGCGTCACTCCGTTTGCTGCTAAATAGACGAACGTGTCTCCTCGTGCTGCATCGTGCAAGATAGCGAGCTTTCTTAACGACGTCCGTGTGGATAAAGCTAATTCGGCTCTTTGTTATACTCTTTCCGTGGCGAGCATGCATTTTCTCTACTCTCATTCGCGTACTCGTGAGCTGCATGTGGTGCACACAGCTTAATTTGGTAGCATAAGCAATGCATCTCAGGTGTATGAGGAAGGTAATTTGTAGAGGATTTGGGATTTAATTTAGGAGACGTTACCTTACCCTGTCAAAGGCTAAAAAATGATTCGCTACTCCTCAGCAGTGAACGATTCGGGAAATTTCACATAGTTCTTCGTTGAAGGGTAGCTTTCAATCGTTCTAAATTCCGATTCCAAGAATTTGTTGTCTTGGCACAAAATACGTCAGTTTTAAACCATTCACTTTTGTTTATTTGAATCAGTATATTGAAGGTAAACTTCTGAAACACCAATAACATTTTTTTAATTTAAATTCCATAGTTGTGTTTTGCTATACTTCTCACAAAATGAGTCTAGAAGGCATGGAGGGAGCAGCTTTATAGACACTGCCACAAAAAGCTGTAAAAATTTAATTACAACTAATCCTCATAAATCTCATTAACTTATCCCCATAACTTCCACGTGTTTACAGTGTTTGCTACTACTTAACAGTAGAGCTTCTAACTGAGCTAAACGATCCCAGAAATGCACCAGCGTGCCTTGTGTGGTCCGAATAATGTTTCTCATAAAAAACAAATTATATTATGGAACGATTGAACCATCTGAAAACTGATTAGAAAGCATCAAACGCAGCACAAATGGCAGCAGATATTGCGCTTTAAATTTATGCGATTGCGTCAAAATGCAAATTTGCTCCAAATCTTTGCCCAAGAATGGAACGCATTCGATAAAAGCAGCCTCGCCTCATGTGGCGCTTTAATTAGTGGCATAATATTGGGCAACAAAGTTTCGGTAGAAATTTGTGTGCGTCCCCGCCACGCGTTTCCTTTCCAATCATTTGCGCCACGCATTGGGGTTCGGGATGCGGCGAAGGGCGGCGTGACACTAATTTCCACTAAGACGCACCACCACCCAAAAGACCATTGAGATAACATATTTATTTCTCCTGCTCGGCGATCATCAACTGTGGAGAGTGCGGTATCTTCGCTTTTCCGCCTATTAATTCTGTCGGCCTTCCTTTTTTCGGTTCGGTTATTGGTTCTTTCGTTCCGAGACTGAGCATCACATCGCGGACGGTACTAATCGTAGAACCCTTGACGACGACGACGACAACGACGACAACGGGTGGTGACATGACACGGCGCTGGTCAACATTTGTCTGTGTGCGTGTGTGTGTCAATATCGATCGATCGATCGATGGTTCGGAACCGGCATAAAATAATCGAAATTAAGGTGGAAAAAGGGGGCATCCGAGACAGAGAGGAACCGTTAGTTGCACGGAGGGGAGCTTTTCACGGACCAACGATTTCCGTCGTCAGTGGCGCTCACTACACCACCGCTATGGTGGTTTCGGGAGGATGATTTTCTCCAAAAAACCAAAAACCCCCCTGCTCCAGAGCATGGAGTGACGAGTCGAAGAAAGCAGAATAAAGGTCGAGTTTCAGTTTGTTTTCAAAACACATTCGAGCTACCGAGCTCTTACATGGTTGTCTGAGGCCCTCTCCGTCTTCGTTCTGCTCTTGACCAACCGATGAAGCGTGAACCGTCGCGGCGCGTTGTACCAGCAAAGGAGGGCAGATTTGAGGCAGAATGTACACACCAGCCGTGGCAGAGAAAGAGACTGAACCATTCTGTTACACTAAGCCAACGCTCCATCCATGCACATGGATTGCGCTTTTCCAGCAGCAGCAGCAGGAGAAGAAGGTTAGTGTCTGCAGCAGCCGCTGTCGTCGCGTCTGTGGCCGTCTGTGGCGAGCTCACCAGAAGCAGCAGCAGCAGCAGCAGCAGCAGCAGCAGCAGCAGCAGCAGGAGGAGGAAAGTAATTAATTTCGAAAAGCCCCCAGATTTGAATATTCTTCTGCCATATAGATGGGGGTTTTGTGGGGTGGAACAAACGGGTCACATGCATCGATGGTCATCCATCTGTGCCTCTCTTAAATCTCGAACGATTTATGTTTTCGACGAAAACATGTCGCAAATGAAACACCAACAGAGCGGTGCTTTTCGGCGAATTTTTAATCAAAACCGAAAGAACGCGATTCATCTCGCTGGTGGCAGCCATTAGTATTTGAATTAAGCAACTTATTTTTACGACAAAGTGTCTGATAAGGACGGATGCCTAAATGGTTGCTGGTTAGTAGCAGCTGGTCTTTTGTGAGGGGATTGATGCGTGAAATGCAATACAGCAGCCATTAGGAGAGAGGCTGCTTCTTGTCTGCCTGACACATGACATAATAATTCATTTTTCATACCCCAGTGGGGGAGAGACTGTGGGGAGAGGCTGCAATTTATGGCACATGGGCACTATCAGACACACATACACAGAAGCGCTATTCAAGTGCCGCCATGCGCATCATTTGCTCTAGATTCGCGCGGGGAAGCGATCAAGAGTATGAGGAGCGAATGATAAGAGGTAACAGAGAGGGATGCGCGACGCGACACATATCGCGAGAAGAACGAATTCTCGAGGCCAACACTGAAGAGTGGTGGACCATCTATTTATAGGCAGCGTGTAGAGTACACGCTTGCTTGTTTTAGCGAAGGATGAAATTGTGTCATCGAGGTTCAAGGTCAACGTAATGGCAAGTTTAATGGTTCTGGTACAATTCTGGTCGCGGAGTAGGTGGCGGACTGTTCCTTACACGGAACAAAGAAGGTGATTGCAGCACAAGAAAATGGAGGCGATGAGCACTCGGTCTCGGTCAGTTGCTATCAGGTGGTGCTAATAAACACTTAAGTAATATCGCAATCCGATACGACCTTCCACACCATTGTGTACTAGCACCAGCAGCAGCATCAGCAACAGTAGCAACGACAACACCTGACAAGCAGGCGTTGAGATACGTTCCCTGAAATATGATTCATTTCGAGCCGGAGCCCTTGGATGGCCTGGGCACCGACACCGACGACAGACAGCAGCTCAGAGGCGAACCGCGAACGACGGTATCTGTTACGCGTCGCGACGTTTCGAAATGAAAACCATTTCTCAATCGGCTGGGCTTCGGTCACCCCAAAAAAGGGGGAAGCAGTGTCATCGTCACACAAGGAAATGATGCTCGCACCTCATCGGTAGAGCAAAAAGCAAAAAAATGATTACCAGCAGATGGAAATGGAAGCAAAAACTACAAAAAATGGAACCCAATGCTGCACACCAAAACAAGGCCATATCAACATACGCACCCTTCTTCGTCTCGCTAGGGCGTGGAGCACGTGCGTTGCGCAAATGCAGCGTTTGGAGCGGCCGTTAGTAGTGTGTACGCATGATCGCATTACCGACCGATCGCCACCCAAAAAAAAAGATGGAGATGGAATGCAGAAACAAATGGGGATGCCGAAGTGCGTATTGCAGCAAGCAAGTCACTCGTTGCGGTTAGACAGTAAAGGGAGAGAGAGAAGCAGAGAGTCAGATATGCCGCCCCAAAAAGGGAGGTAAATGCGGGTCGATCGTTTTGCTCCATCCATGCACCAAGGGCTTTTGACAAATAAGCGATACCTCCTGGCTGGCACAGTGTTTGAAGAGCAAAAATTCAACCTGCGCACAAACGCATACAGCAAATGACAGACACCATGTCAGATCTCGGGCTGGTTGGAGTTTTGCGGTTTTGAGTGTAAAACGATGCCACACACAGATCGTTATTATCGTCGTTGCCTCCATTCTGGGTCGTTCTCGTTGCTCAATGCGCTTGCTCAACGGTGTCGCCATACGATGACGATGTTCTACTTCGCAATGATGCGACTTTTCATGGCGCATCGTTGCTCGCTCGCTAGCGGTCAATAATTTTTAAGTAAATATTCGAAGCTGCGCAAAGGGGTTGCGAGAAAATGCACCATCGAACGAACGAATGTGTGACGCAAGATCGTCGAATGAAATGTGTGTTTTGGGGGGCAAATGGGAAGCAAAACCACAGAACGCGCGTCTCTCGTCGAGATCTTAAAATATGGAGCAGCAGCGCTTGGGACCGGAGAGGCGTCACTGATTCGTAGCTCCATCGTAGCGGGGTTGCTCTCCGTTTGCGCAATTATGTTCGGTTTGGATAACCTCTGGAGACCATTTGGTTCAGTTCGTGCTCCATTTGGTCAGATGCTAAGGTGGTCCGTGGCTCCACAAATTAGGTCTCGATCATGTTTACATAGCTCATCAGCATTAACGACAACGGACGACTCGAGAAGCCATTTATCTAAAGCCACCACCACCACCACCAAGTCCTGCCTGCGATCAGCTGACCGTTATTGAAATGCGTAACGCGTTATCCCGTTGCACTTGATGCCACAGAGCGGCTGACACAAACAGCTGACAGGTGGAGTGTGCTTTAATAGAACTGGTTCCGTTCGAACCGCATGCACGCACACACGCAGAAGCGGCTTTATCATAGTCATTCGAGTCGATCATTAGGACTTCATTAACCGTTTCATTAAGAGGAGCAGCTATTAAAAGCTCAACGCATCAACCGGGGGCTGGCTGCTGCGCGAAGAGTGGGTAGTGGTGATGCGTACTACACATCATTAAACTGCCTCCATAATGGCGTCGTAAGATTGTAAAGATCACCGATCCAGCAGCTCGAGACTCGAGATGATGACCGATCTCACAAATCCGATGATTAGTTACTCCACTGGCCACTGGTGGCTCCTTCTCCTGCTCCACTCAATTCCGTACACTTCACCTACCTCAACATAGTAGAAAATCAACATTGATTCTTCCGTTTAATGTGGCAACAGGGCTGGCTGAGCTTGAGGAGTAGTTGGCTCTCACGCACGATCACGAAGAAAATGGAAGAAGCCACAAATGAATGGCGGTCACTTGTTCCCAACAGTTATGTTTGAAACATCAATTTTCCAATTATCTTCACTGTTTGCGGCACTCGCAAACGCACACTCAGCTCAGCTGATTGATTTAAACAATTTTCCGATTTCCACTTGGCGCGTACTTGGCGGCCATTGACACAATGGGCTCAACTCTGGCTCTTGGCGCACACACTAATCAAGCAGCTGTTCTCTGTTGCCTTGCGGGACTATGTCAACGGTGAATGTGGTACATATCCGCTCCAGCAATTGGACCTGACCGAACTCCTCTTCGGGATGCGTCGTCAAGCCGGAAGATACCAATTTGTTGTTCCAGGATGCCAGCTTAATCTGCGTTCGAACCAATCCGGGGCACGTTTACTGTTGCGCGTGATTAGACCGCGCCGCAACGCCACAACAATAAATATTTTTTCAATTAGCGCACACACATACACTGGACACGATGAAGATCATTTGGGGACACATTCGCACGATCAGCTCGCTCTTGGAGTATTATGCTCGATACACTAAACCCTTCCCAAAGCGAAGGGTTTGTAATGATAAGCGAGGTGGCGATCCGAATTTCAAACAAACAATCCACGCGAGGGCACACAACGGAGCAACAACCGAACGTGGACTGACTTGGGGACTGAGGCGACACGACAGCGCAGAGCGCACGAGACACAAACACACAGGGAGAGCGAGCGAACGAGCCACCGATGCCGATGGAAAACCGTTCCAAAATGCATCGCGCAAAAGCCACCAAAAGGCTACGGACCGCACCGCGTGTCTCTGGCGTGTTTGGAGGGCTTCTCGGGCCGCGCGCGTGGATTGTGTTGCCGAATGCCGAGTGACGGGACGGAACGGGACGACTGTGGACTGGAGAAGACCGTCCGAACCGTTCGTCCGACAGTCCGACCTACTCCCTTCCCCTTTTTGGACTGGGGATTTGAATGAAACGAAACGACTCCAGACAACGGCCACTACCACCACTCACTCGAAGTCAACCAACCAGCCGCCAGTCAGCCTCCCAGTCCGTCGGGGGGCTGCTGCAGATCGTTGGCTGCTGGCTTAAGTCTCACGCGCTTCTCTTTTCTCTGGAACGAGAAGAAAGGTGATCGCGCAAGGGTGTGATGGGGTTTAGGGTCGCCTTTTCCCCTCTCTCTTCTGGAGGCAGCAGCAGCAACAGCGCCAGCAGTTCGCGATGCTCTCCAGCTTCGTTTCGTTCGTTTCATCGTTGTCGTGGTCGTGTGAACAGTTTTCCAACGAAGGAGAAAAACCGAGGCCCTCCGTGGCATCTAGCATCGATTCGTATCGAGTGCTTCGTTCGCGCACAACGTGAAACGTGAATGAAGCGACTTAGCTTCACTCTTCTTCCGGTGTTCCGGTGGAAGGCGTAAAGGCATCAAACGACACTTTTTACGCGGGTTCCGGCTTTGTGGTTGGTTTTTTGAGGGAAATTGGCTTGACAAGTGTGTAGTGTGATTAGGATTTTAAGCATTAAAATGGATTTAAAGAACTCACAAGGTCAAGACGGTGCCTCGTTTATACAACAGATGTCGTTCGCATAACGTGGATCATCGGAGGTGGACCAAGACAGTCACGTGTGTGTGAAGAGAAGCCAAGTAAAAGTCCGAGCAAAGGGCCTCTCTCTCTGTATATATGTTTGCTGGCATCGTCAACATCACCCTCACCTTCCCAGAGCTAGCAACAGAAAGACAGAAACGTCAGCTCGATCGTCTTGCGCGAAGCTGGAAATGGGGAGTTTGGTGGAGTCGTTTTTGGAGATCGCGAGAGTGAAAGAGAGCATTTCCATTTGCATTTGCTTGTGTTTTGTATTTCCAGCTTCTATTTGATAAACAACAGAACCAGAACGACCTTTTACAACCTCTTCTTTCCGTTTCGGTTGATCAATTGATCAGTTGCAGCAGAGCTGGTTGAGGCGAGCCGCAGTTGTTTATGGTTTGTGTTAACACCGGCATACTGCAACAAACATGATAACGCGACATCGCACTACAGGTCGCATGTCGACGCTCGTGTGTCCCTGCATGGCTTCTCCTCTCCCGTCCGTCAGTCACGGTCAGACAGTCGCGGCACATGTGTCTGATCCGTTACACTGAGCTTTGACAGCGGAGAGACGGTGACTACGGGCCAGTGGTCGGTTTATAATTTGTTTATTTACATTTTTAGTAGCGGTACGCGCATACCCTTTTCCTTCCATTCTCGATCGTGATCGTGATCGTAATGGCAACCTGTTGATGGAATTCCATTGCTGTCCGAATAAGGGAAGGTTCGAGGTGGTTGTGTGTGCGATCGTGAGACTCACTGCAACTAATCTGACACCTCTTGGTCAGCTAAACGCGATCTCAGCTTAAAGGTGCGACGGCACTTAGTACGTTAAAGAAGAGATTTAAAAAGCGAAAGTCGTGCACGCATAACCGGTCCCCAACTGTTCGGTAATGCACCCCCCCAAACGGAAGTATGGATTTCCTTTTGTTTTTACCCAATTAGATCGATTGCTTCACTGGTAAACGGGATGTAAAAGTGTGATGAATTGGATGGACAAAGAGTACGACACTTTCCATAAAACAACAACTACCTGATCGGTGCTAGTATGTGCAGAATGTATTGGGAGTGATCGATCGAGATGTGATATGGGAGTCTATTTGGAGTCAACAAACAAACACTAGCCAGTGCTAGACAATCAGAAAAAGTTCTCAGAACAAAGAACAGAAATGAAATAGACTTATATTTTACAAGAAATAGTAACAAGCATTCAACGAGTAACACTAACGAACTAAGAAAGAGAAGCTAACAAGAAGGTAACGAAGAAGCGCAAATATATATAATACTTACTCTCAAAGGCAGCTTGTGTGTAAATGAAAGAAAAACGTGAAACCATAAGATATAGAAAACGGAAAACTCAACTCCGCACCACACTGCTACTTAAAAAGAAATCTACAATCCCGATACGACCACGGAAGCAACTATACAACCTCTCCTCACAGCAGCCCTCAATTGCAAAGTGTGCAACTTCAGGTTCTCGAATGAGTTCATTTTTGTGTGTGTACGCGTGTGTTGAATTAGTGCACAGCATAACAGGTTAACCGCACTTTCTTCATTCAATTTAGCCATTCATGCCACGCATTCGACCTGCCCGAGGCCATCTTTTGGAAATCTTATTCCGTAGAACTTTCGCAGATAACATGGTGTGGCATGGCGTGCTCCAATCCACCGGGGCACAGCTTCATGTGTGCGAAAAATGTTCTCAATTGAAACCGCTTCTCTTCCTTCCCCTACATTATTCTCGCTCCGCTCTGTGGTTTGAAGAGGCTTCCTCCCCAGCTTCTTCGGTGACATCTTCAGCGAAAAAAAAACTTTCCATCTCCTCTGCTTGCTGTTATCTGCAGAGCAGTACAGTAAAGCAGGAGGAGTGGAGGTGAAGCAAAAATAAAACTTATTTAAACGACACGTAACGAGCTTTGGACGAGTTTGCTGCTGTTTTTTTTTGTAAATTCGTGAGAAGTGGAAAGCTGGAAAATATGCTGAAAGCAGAAAACATTCGGATGAAAAGGACACTTCGCGCGTACACAAACACACACACACACATAGCAAGGAGACACAAAAGCAGAGGAATTTTCTATCAAAGCAAACCAAGGATGTCGCTTGAATTGACAGCTGCAGAGTGTCGTGGTCCAAGAAAAAGGGAGGATAATGTTCTCTCGAGGGGGAAAGAAGTAGGCTTTGAAAGTATTTCTATCTCACTTTCTCCGCTTTTTTAGGAGCGGAAGAGATAGTCAGCTACTCTCGACACTAGCACATTCGACAGCTCCGGCAAAAGGAAAGTTTCCGTCTCGTGCAAACACCAGAAGAAGCCATACTTTGCCCCTTTTCATATGATTCCATTCTTTCTTTTAGGCACATTTTCATGGAAATGGTTGCTGAAAACGGTGAGATCGTAATTGAAACACCAACCAACCTTCGGCTCTGGTTAAAGTGAATGGCACGTGAGTAGAACACTAGATCGGCGAGAGATGAGGCTGTTGAGATAACCATGCAGTAGCACCAGTGGAGAGTAGTGCGATGCTAATTGAATAACTTTCATCACTTATGCATGTTAGTGTCTCTCTATCTCCTCCACAGCAACGAATGGAACTAGGACAACATGATGCGCTCATGAAATATTAGTATAATCACAGCAGACAAGGACAGCAATCTGGTCCCCTTCTTCTCGTGGTGTTTGAACATCCTGAAATCAATATGACGTTGCAACAACAACAACATTGACGGTTTGAAAAAACGAAGTTTTATTAATATCCTTTTGGCGGAACATGCTTTGGTTGGCAGCAAGCTGCAGCGGCAGACAGGATAAGCATAACCATCAATTGTGGCTGTATGAGCGGCGCGAAAACAGGAAGCGCCTGGAAAACACCACACCACAAACCTGCATCATCTGCAAGCTCTAACCTTGGCAGCAGCAGCAGCAGCAGTTGCGCGTGCTGAGAACGTCATTCAGCTCGATGCTTCCTCGAAATCCTCCACTCCAACCGGTTGGTGGTTCGCCATGGCCGATGGCACTTTTCTTCCCTTTTTTTCGAATAAATATTTCCACTACGAGCATCCCCAACATTGCATAGACTCTCGGTCGCTCTCGTACGCTCTCTTTCTTTTCTTCGTGAGAACAATGATGAATGGAGAAGATCCCGCGGTAGAAGAAGGTTCCATGTGGAATGCGACAGACGTAGTAGGCGCTCTGTCTGTGTCTGTGTTGAAGGTCTTTGAACTGAACTGACAGCACCAGGGAACACGGGCGCACAGCTTCCTCCTCCTCGCCATCGCCGTCACCGCCTGCGCGCCTCCGACCGCCGAAAGGCATCAATGCTAATCCTGCATAAATGGTTCAACCACACATTCGCTAAATGAAGTGTGACGATGATCTTCCGTTCTCACCACTTTCTCCCCTTCTCTGACACCTTCTTCCCAATCACCCTCGCACACCCCTTGTGGCCGTCAAAACGAAATGGTTGCGCGCCGCGTCGAGTGCTCCGAGTGTGGCTAAGTTCGCGGGAAACATCAATCCCAAAAGTCCTCCACAGCAGCAGCAGGAGCAGCAGCCACAGCACCCCAGCAGCCCGACGGACCGACCGCATCGGGTCAGAGAGGATTTACGTTCTCTGTGTGCCGGGGGAGTTCGGTTTCCCGGTCCGCGGTCGTACATGACCGTGACCAAAAAAGCACAAACCCCGCATACACACGTTGTGGGTTTGGGGAAGGCAGTGGAGTTATTCGGGAAGCGTGCAGTGCGCGCTCTCTTTTTCCTATTCCTCGTAGAAGGATTTTCATCTCATCTTTAATTCAGTAGCGCCAGAAGCACCACCACCAACCAGCCAGTCAGCCAGTCAGTCAGCGAGCAAACGACACCAGGAATAGTAGCAGAGTGGTAGTACTAGCGGGTACTGGCGGCACTAGAGCGCAGCTAGTTGGTTTTCGGTGGTTTCATATAGTGGCATTCTTGTCGGTTTTTATTGCTAAAGATGTCGAAAGCCGATGGTTTTCGTCAGTGTGTTTTTTTCTCTTTCGCTCTCTCTCTCTCTATTGGAAAGTATGCCGCAGACGTCAGCGGAGTTCCGGCTTGGGCCGGTAATGAAACATGGGTTTAAATTAATTCCTTTCTTCGCTAATAGTAGCGTGGTACGACGCGATCGATCCAATTCAAATATGTCAACGCCTGCTTCAATTACGCTCATAGTTTACTTAGCCCGTAGAACTTTGGTTTCTATGGACTGTCGATATACGCCATTGCTTCGTCAACTAAAAGCAAAACGCTGGCCTTGAATCCTATTGTGTGAAAACTTTCACCGTGGAGTGTGTAGAAAATTAAACGCCATATTTGTGCTCCATATGATTCACACCCTTTCGACCTCTTTCCCATTCCCTTGCTGAGAATTGAAGCAACAAAACACTTCATCGCGACACAAAGTCACGCACCAGTCAACGGGGTAAGCAATTCTCGCGCCTCTGTTCTGTTGGGTAAAATGAAGCATAAATGTTCTTGCCCTGATCTTGCTGGGCCCCCAATTTATGACACCCTATTGCGCCAGCGTCACAGCAACACATTTACATCGCGACAAAAGCGAACGAGCAGCTCGCGCGCGCGGCGTGTCAATTGGGTCGTAAACCGAGAGAACGGAGAAGAGATTGTTCTGGAGAATCTTGCGGCTCAGGCTCGGCGGAAAACGGGGTAGACGCACTTTACACTTTAAAAGTGTCTTCATTTGGCCAGGTTTTGCGGACAGTTTCTTGCAGCACAATACGGAAAAGGCGATGAGTTAATAAAATTGTAAATTAGCGAGATGATAATGTAGCACAAATTGGACGATGAGAAAGGAACTTTGTAGGAACACTTCGCTTTGGTACGCCGTCTTCATAAACGATTAAATTTAATAAAACTTTTCCCCAACGGGCAGGCGCTATAACCCTTCGCGCACACATACACACACACTAAATTGAACACACGAGAAGGCTCACTGGTATTCTAATTTTATTACTATTCCAAGCCACGCTGCTCTTGTGCGCCAGAATGAATCACGGGAAAATTCATGGCATCAAAACCGCACCCCAAGACCCACGAGAGTCCTATCCGGATGCCGGCCTTCACCACCATCACCATCACCACTACGTCATGCTGGAAAAGGACGGACGGAGCGCATTTCATGGAGCGATCTGGTTCGTTCGTTGGTTGTGCCGATGTTTGATAGCTTCCGGCGGCACTTTTCACCTCCACCGAGATACGACGACGTTTTGATGGTGTTTTTGGTCGAGTTTCTCTCGAAATAAGTACCCCTAGAACCGCTGATTCGTCTCCCTTTCAGGGACGGGTCCCTAGGCCAAAGGGGGACCAATTATAATTCTGATGTGCTTTCGTGCTCTGATAGCATCTTGCTGCTGACTGGGACAAAGTGTTGACGAAACAGGCCTGGGAAGGGGCGCATAAGAAAAAGACGAAGACCGTGCTCTCTAGAACGGAAGTCGACTTTACGATCGGGGAGGGTAAAAGTGATCGCACAGCGAATTGAGCAATAATGATGTGCTCGGAGAGGGAGGGCCGGTCGTTTCGTGGCTCATCCCCGCTAAGCCGGGACATCGGGAAGATCAGCTGAGACGAAACGACAAAACTATGCCAAGACACGCATAATGACGCCCGATGGTTTATCGCATATTTTTGTGGAAAAGCCCCCCCGACGAAACACTATCTAATTTGTGACCGTGGCAGCAAGCGATGAATCAATTTGTTTTATAGCTACGGCCACCCTTTTGTCCATAAATAACTCCATCCGTCCAGCAAGCCTAGCCACGAACGGGACGACACTGAGAAGACCGCTCGCTATCGAAAACGCATTCATTAAAAATATTTAGTCGCATAATCCTAATCCCTACCCTCGAGCACGCCTACAATGGGACCGACACACGCGAACGGAACAGCTGGTAATATCCGAGGCTCCCCGAAGATGAGTTATTTACTTTCTTTGATCACAGATTATGCGACCGGTCGACGGATGCCAGGGAGATGGGGGCACCACCAGCGATACGGTATCAAAAGGAAAGAGAATTCAGTAAAGGTGAGCCCGGACTTTGAGTGCCGGATGACGCGAACTGGGAAGGGGGTCTGTCTTGAAAGGGAGTCAAAGGACGCGCACCGTGCCCAACATTCCAACGCGCGCTGCTCTCTCTGTCTCTCCCTCTCGCAAGTGGGCGTCCGGTACAAAGACGATAACCGGATGCAGGGTGGCGAGAAAATGGCCGCATCAACGCATGGATGTGCTGTTGTCTCGCCGGCACGACGGCCAAACTGGGACACGCAAAGGTCCAAACACCTCGGGGTTCTTTATCTGGAAAAATGATGATGCTTATGATGATGCCCGCGCCATTTAGGCATCGATGTTCACCTTCCACACCGGGGCGGCCGTCTAAAAACCAATCATTCAATGTTGTGGGTCTAGAAACGAGAGATGGAGAGTCGCCGCCTGCATGAAAAATGGAGGTCAGAGCCGGTCCAGCCCGATCATCAAGCTTGCTGGCTGTGAATACAGTTCCTGATTGGATTCCGGTCCAAGCGGTGCTCGATCTTTGTCACCTGTCCATACCACGTAAGAAGGATTTGTTCATTTGAATCCTCCGCCCGAAAAAACGCTCTCTAGAGATGCACATTACCGCAAAGCAGACGCCTGCCTCGCAGCTCACTAGATACCGAAGAGTTCCAGTGTTCTACTTTTCGGCCAAACGCGTCGCGTGCATTCCTCTCGTTTTAGCGCCACCTTCCGCCACTGCGTTAGCGAAGAGCGCGCAGCAGCGAAGAGTGTAAAGTTTTATTTTTAGGATTTAGACACACAGTCCAACCACGGTAGCAGCTCTAGCTAGCTAGCTGACGCTGATGCTGACGATGGTCTCGTCTAGTCTGGTGCCGTTTTTGGGAGGGCGCGTGACGCTGGTCGACGCTTTTGATGGAGATGGATGAGGGGAATTAACTGCCAGGGCGCGGTGGTGTCACATCTTCGTGATTGCCTTTTTTTGGTCCGCCACATCCCTATCCCCGTTGCAACCACCGTGTGGTGTCTGGGAGTCGTTTCACGTTCTACGGTGGTTAATCAAGCTCGAGCGATGCGCGCGAACGGCCACTCAGTGACAGTTCGATGATGAGGATCATCAATTCCAATTCGTTCTCGGCGCTCGGATGCGCTCTCCCCATGCGGGAGGAATTTACCTGCACTCCGTGCGAGGCACGACACTTTGCACGACGGATCAAGGATTGAATCTCAATTACTAACTGTCAGTCACACCGTCTAGACCGGCGGCTAACAGATCATGTTTCGCGTGTCTTCGTTGCGTTGGCGAGGGACGGACGGAGGGGGATAAGCTTCCAAATTGAATTTCGCTTTCGCAACACGCCCTGCGAGTGAGGAGGATTTACGAAAAATATAATAGGACAGAGGTAAGGCGTCTCGTTATGCCAAAGGAAATGACACCACAAAGCGCCTGCGGCACTCGGTCGTCCACGCGGTGATGCTAATGGTCAGCTAATCTTCACCAACAGTTAACCCCTCACAAATCACACTCTGCACACTTGACTAACTCCGGACACTCGCCTTTTGAATGGGTTTGAAGGGCAAACGATTTCGGTTTGTAATTTCCTGTATTTAAGCGCCTCTCTCCGCCCAGGTTCTTCCAATAACGTCGGTTGAGTAATCTAATTGATTGGTCCAGATGGTCCAGAGCACATAAACGATTGGAAATGCATGGCGGCCCGGTTGGTTTGCACCCAAGAATGATCCCTCGGTGGTGTTGCATAATACCTGCTCTCCGTTCAGGCGCTCTCTGCTAGTTGGCTCTCCTAAATTACTTGTTGCGGTAAGTGATCCCTATCCCCGGACGCGCCTGGTCACGATTGCTGGCCACATGGCCATAGCTCCACTCCCCCATCCCACTCGGCGAATCTCTTGGAGTCTATTTAACAAAACAACTTAATTAGCTGCCGGTCAACAGCAGTGCGCCCGGCATCAAATTGCACTCGCGGATGCACTAAATGACCACTCACGAGGTGGGCTGGACTCCCAAGGGTGCACAGTCGAAGCAGCAGGTACCATTCACTACTGGTGCAATCCACGCCGACGACGACGACGACGCGTGCCAGCAGCCAGCAGGTGCAGCATCGCAGCATCGAATGCATCACAGGCTGCCACGTGTTGCGCAGTATGTTTGATCTACAGGACGGGCAGGCAGAGGACGTGATGATTTCGAGAAGGTTTTGGTAGCATGAATTAATATTGATACAGCGGGGGGGCGTTATTGTTGAGGCAAATTCAATCCCGTGGTGTGCTCGTTTTCATCAAGTTGCGGTAGTTCCATTCATTTGAAAGCCTACCGCGAGGGCCATTAAAGAGGTCCCACTGAAATGTATAACAGATAGCGAAGATAGGGCTGCATAACGGGAAAGAGAGTAATTAGTGTCACTGAGCTAACAACGACGACGCAGATCTGGCCGGCCATGTCTGTCCTCCGCGTTATTGATGCCCATTTAATGGTGGTTTCGTGGTGGTTTTTGGTTCGGACGCGGCATAACGAGCGGTCAGTATCGCCCGCCCGAATCGCTTTCAAATTGTTTGCGTCAACCCAGTTTTATTGTGGCGAAAACATTATGGAAGAAAACTCCAAAACTATTGCCGCGACTCCACGTTTGCAACTTGGCAACGAGATAGCGAAGAGAGCGAAGGAGGACTTTGAGGTCGAATATCGATTTTCGTTCGCAGCAAAGCGGCATATGGCATCCCACGAGTGCTGTCTGTAAACACAAACAGAGCAGCTAGCGTAACAGCCAGACTCCATAGTCAATGACTATGGAACTGGAACAGCCCATGGAGACCTTCTAGCCCAGGGAGACCTGGCTGTGGTGCGAAGGGAATTGGAATGTTTCTCTGTTCCTTGGTAAGGAATGTGCTTGGCGCTCCTGTAAACGGAGCGAACGCGTAATGAGAGCGCATACCAAGCCACAGATACCAGGCATCGGAGATCGATTTCAGATAAACAAAACTCGCGCGCCACTGGTGCTGGTGCCACCGCCGCCGCTGATGCTTTACAAAACACTTTAAGCTGCTACGAGATCCGCGAAATGGCCACCAATGTGCAATGTGCCAAGGGACCCTCCGTCGTGGGTGTGCCACCGAGCAAATCGAGAAGTGTGCTAGTCATAAGCCTTCGGAACGAGCCGGCTAGAGATCCGGAAAGATAGATTGGCCCCCCCGGTGTGCAGGTTGCGAAATACACGACAGCAGCACCACCAACCTGAGAGTCCTACCCTTGATGCTGGATGCAAATACACTGGCAGAGCTGCAAAATCGGTGCTGCTCACAATGGACGAGCGAGAGCCCATTAGTGCTCTAATAGACCCAGTCCCTAAAAGTGATGCCAGCTGGCAGATGCTGGACCGATGCATTTGCGAATTTGCAACATTTGAAACCGGGGAACTCGGAACCAATTTTAGAAAAACCGGATCCAAGCCAAACGAGCGCCTGCTGCGTTTAATGCGGATGTTTCTTTCTGTGCCGAGCAAGCTGAGGCTTCTAGATCAACGCAAATCAAGCGCCGTTGTGGAATAGTTTACCAATTATTTATTTATAAACCGACCACAACCGACATTGCTGCAGGGATATGGCTGTCTCTGCAGCTTTTGATTTTCGAACGGGACCCGTTAGGTACTGCTAGTTGCATACGGTTGGCGCGGTGCATTCTGGCGCCTTAAAAAGATTTACGAGCAGCTAGCTAGCTAGCCAGCCAGCGAACAACCAGAGCAGGCTGATGACAGCTCTCTCGGTGTGGTTTCGGTGGACGAAACAATCGATAAAATTCGCGCGCGCATTGCCACCAGGCGGAGTCGACGGCGCCCAACGGCCGTCACCATTCGATTCATTTCCGCCATCAATCCACTCACAGTTCATTAGCGTTTCAGTCGAGGGAAGGAAGCGGGAGGCAGAGATTCGTTCGCTCGTTCGCTTGCTGACCTCTTTGACATGCCGTCCTCCCATTCCTGGCGGGAACTGCAGGTCGCCATTTATTTGATCATTAGCTTTCCCTGTTCCCTGGTGAGCTTTATGCTGCTGTTGCTGGCCTCTCCTCTTTGTAGAGACTTTTCTTTGATTTGATCGTCCTGTAGGCCCTCCTGCTATCTCTCCAACCGTTTAACTGTCCAGAGCTAAATGGTCAAAGGGCCATAAAGTGTTGAGAGATAAACATAGGAAAAACAGAATCCCAACCGAACGCTGGACACACGAGCATGCAGCTGCCAGGCGATTGACTGCACACAGCCAGAGAGGAGGGAAAATCGTGATAAATCAATTAATCCGTCGAAGGGGCGTGGGGCAACGAATCCACGGCGTACTGATTGTGTTGATGGTGGTGGTGTTGGCACAGGGATTCAGATTTCAATCGCATCGTGGACAAACACACACGGAATGTGGCTACATCAACACGTCGCGAGGGTGCCTGTCACGATCAACTGCGCGACCAGCAGCATACACAAGCCCGTGGTGGTGCAGCACAGAATTATGGGATCAGATCGGTGTAGTGGACCATTTTAGCACCATCATAAAACGCGGAACGCAAAATCGGACACTAGGAGTAGCAGCTGTTGTCGGTGGATGTAATTCCGGTTCAGAGAAAAGTTTTATCGATTCCAACGTCGATTGGTGTGACCGGAACGTGTTTGGAAGGAGGATGTAACCGTAGACCGGGCATAAACCGCGTCCTACTGCTGCTGCTGCTGCTGCTCCTTTGCGTCATACCAATTCTAGGGCGAAATCGAAAGCGAAATCCAAAAGCATGGACCGTGGACCGCTCGAGAGTCCATAAATTGTTCTGTCGTGACGTGCCACACGCCAAACTAGACAGCGGGACAACAAAACCGCAATAGTCGAATGCGGCATCCATCGCGATTTATTTGTACTTGCCTCCTAGTCTTATGGACTGGATTTGTGGACCATGCTTAGACGTAGTGTGTTCTTTACTTAGATACCAAAAGTTGGTCAACCGCAATTGGTTCTGATGTAGTTCCGACAACAAATTGGGTATTCGTGTGGTTAGTCGTATTGGTTAATGGTACGTTTAAAGAGAGATTGGGGAACTTGAATTGCTGAAGTGTCAAAGTCGATGTTCTAACGTCATTCGGTTGAAACTCTGTGTTGAAATTGCTTCTCTAGGAGTTGAGCATTAATGCTATAGTTTAAATAGGGGTTTTCTCATCTTTAGGAAGGTCTAAGGCCAAGGCCTTCCGCTCATTGAAGTACGCAGTGCAGAGTTTAGGGAGTAGGACTGAAAACTAACCTTCATCAACATTCAAAATTAAATTTCGCCTCATATCCTCGTGAAGCGCACGCAAGAATTATCCGGGATGATGGATCCGGAATTGGCAGTGACAGCGCTAACACACCGACACACGCATACACATACACAGGTAGGGAGAACCACTTACCGTAAATTCACCGGTAATAGCGTCGAAGCCGACATGCACCGTGTGCTCGAAGTTGGTCGGGTAGGATATATTCGGCTTGGAGTCGTTGTGCGATGCCTTCGATACTTTGATCTTGCTCTTGAGCGTCTTTTTCTTCCGGTCGGCATCGTCGGGTTCTGGAAGAACATAGCACAAGACGGCAAAGGTTTTGTTATTGGTGGCAGAACGAGAACACGTCGACGCTGTACTAAATGATAAATTGGAAAGT
>NC_064874.1:5667500-5675000 GCF_943734745.1 Anopheles darlingi | reverse complement strand
ACGTTGCCTTCCCCCTTTCCCCGGGAGGAATCAGGAACACATCATTAATCCTGGCTCATCTGTCGTCTCAACATAACTATTCATCATTTTCCACCATTTCTATTCCGTGTCGTTGTGTCGCGGATACGATACGTGAGGAAGGCAGCTCGCGGACTAAGATAGCATAACTCATTACATTACAATCGCCGGCGCCGATTGCCGATATTATCTAACCGATCTCTCTTCCGATCCCGAAGCATGGAGAGTTTGCCGGCGAAAGAATGGAATGAGAGGCAAAAATCGAAAGCAACGGAGAGCAACCAACATTTGTCATCGGAAACCCTGCCTCAACCGCTGCACGAGCATCACGTCATCGCTTCGCGTGTGTTTTGTCTTATCTATTTGATTTGCCATTTTCATACGCGATCGTACGAATTCGCCGTCATCGTCGTGTGGGACTAGTTTTTTGCAATCTTTCTATACACTGGTCCTCTATCTGTACGACGGCTCTCCGCATGAATGATGATCGCCATGTGTTCGATCGAGCGTGTCGCGGCGATCCGATTCCGATTCCGTTCGGTGAAAGATGATAGTGTTACCAGATGCACAAGCTCAGCACCATTCCGCAGTGTTACAAGCAGTGTTCCACTGTTTTCTCCCAAGGGGATTTGTGGATTTCTTTTTATGCCAAACACTTACACGAGCGAAGGGAACTTCCATGCTGTTCTTCCGTGCGGAAATGAATGATCAATTATAATATTTCACTTTGGGGGAGCTAGCAAATTATTGCATGTTTGCAGATCGATGGTTATCACTAAAGATAGGGCCCTATTGCGAGTGTCTTGTCTTGCAAACGAGACTGCCTTACTACTGCTGAAAAAACTTAGCAGTCTTGTTTAGCTTTTATGAATGAACTTGTGATTTTTTGCAGCCTGATTTCAAAACAAATACTAATACTACCAAATTAATCACCAACACAATGAAAAACCAACATCTTTCGCTCCAATGGCAACTACGACCAAGCCGAAAAAATATACCATTTTCAGTCTCGTTTTCAAGACTCAGAGTCTGGTGCCAAAACCTACCAGACTCAGAGTCTTGAAAACGAGACTGAAAGTCGCGTTGCCATTGGACCGAAGGATGTTGGGTTTTGGTGGTGTTAGTGAATAACTTGGTAGTATTAGTATTTGTTTTGAAATCAGGCTGTAAAAAATCACAAGTTCATTCATAAAAGCTAAACAAGACTGCTAAGTTTTTTCAGTAGTAGTAAGGCAGTCTCGTTTGCAAGACAAGACACTCGCAATAGGGCCCATAATCTAGAGTGATTAAGGGGCTTCCAAGATGATCGTTGTTCAATCAATCTATGTTATTGTGGCTAACAACTTTCAACACGTAACGGATGAATTCCTGTTTTTAATTAGAAAATGTGTTTATATGTAATATATATACGATTTTTTCGATTTTCTTTTCAATTGAATGGTTCGAATGGTTAATATTTCACCTTTTTTCTTTTAATTAAAGGTATTTTCTACATCACAAAAATGATGAAATGCTCTTAGTGCTCGTTTGAGAATACATCAAATGATACTGATAGACGACGAACCAACCTGATAATTAATCGAAAAAAATATGTCGGACGGGCATGGCAGACTCAGCTTGAGATTGAGTTGGAGTAATGGTATCGACATTGACTCCGAAAGAATTGGAAAGACGAACTGTAGGACCTTAAGAACCCAAAACCTCCGTAGCAATTGAGAAGTAAACATGTGAGTAATTTAGTGTGTTACCAATGTTACGGAATTTGTAAATAACTCCAGTTGTACCCGCACCCGAAGGTCAAATGATCCTCAACAGAGGGCACATGGGACGTAGAAGAAAAAAATGTCCTCTAGCTTCGCACGGAACAGCTTGCAATTGTTACCTAACTAATCCACTAGGTATTACCGGTGGTAACGTTTGCTCTTTCTTGCTAAGAAAGAGAATTCGACGAGAAGATGAATCGTTCATTAGCACAAGAGACACAGCGCTCAGGGCCCCGAATAGCCGGTGGCGGCACGTTGCTTAATTAACCTTTTGGGGAGGAAGACGGTACGAAAAATGGTCACCTTCCATGCTTATTGACGCGAATCGGGATGGGAGAGGAGGTACCGGCGGCAAAAGTTGGTAAATCGGACTAAAAATCGATCCGCCAGAGGTCTCGCAAGATGTCTGAAGTCACTTTTTCTTTTCACTTCGCGCGCGCACAAAGAAAGATTGGCATTTGATGGTGGTAACGACGGTGGTGATGGTGGTGCACCACGACACCGGGTGATGCTTTTCCGGCACGCGGCCGGGTTCGCTGGAACCGGCCGGGCTGAGGCCGGGGTTTTTTAGTTTGCCCTCGCCCGCTGTTCACTGTGTGGCTGCGGACGTGCCAAGGAAATTGGACTCGCTTTGCACACTCCATTCCTGTCCTACCAAACTATTTGTAGAATATCGTCCGCGGTGATGACGACGACGAGCTAGCCAGCCAGCTTATGTTGTCTCTTCTTTTGCTTTGGCGTGTAGATGACAAATTTGAGCGAAGTATAACAAGAGGAAAAGGCGTCCAAACGGCACGACGGCCACCCATTGTCACCCAGTAGGTTCTAGGGAACGTTTGCCAACCGATGATGATGTCCTGCGGCGTGCACGCCAGTTTACGGCTCCCCGTCCGCCATGGGTGGCCCGATGTCTCAGCGCATTGGAACTGATTTTTGCTCTGCCTCCGCTCTAGAGCACGACTATCGACCAGTAAACGAAATGTAGGAGATCCTGCCAATCGGGCATGCCCGCCGATGGGAATATGTTTTAGTTTTACACTTGAATCACTCTCCCCATTTCTCCTACGATGGGATGCTGCGACACACGAGGTACAGTCGCACTGTACGCTAGCGCCAACTTGCGCGTACGTGTCGCCACCATGACGGCAACGATATTGAACTCGACTTGAGAGAGTGCTGTAGAGGAAGAAAGAGAGAATGAACAGAAAAGCATAGGGTCTGCAGCACTACGCACCATCATTATGCAAACTCATGCTCGATCCTTTTGATGACGGAACGCAAGCACGCACTCCTGTGACAACAAACGCACTCTACCGGTTCACAATCCATAGAGAGAACTATTTATTTTAAATTAATAAAACCCAGAGACCCTTGCATGTGCCAGATCTCTGGATGGGTGTGCTATTGAGTCATCTGGTGGTAGCAGTGCGTCGCCCCTCTCTTAACACGATCAATGCAATCGGGCGTCTTATCTATAAAAGTTGCAAACTGAAATCGAACACTTCTCGTTGCTCACCTTAAACGAACAAGACAAGCCTTGTGCTTTCCAGGCTGACCTCACTGCAGCTAATGAAAGCTTCTATCATTTGATAACGCGAACACTCGCACCATATCCTGCGATAAGGCACCTCCATATGACACGCGGTGGTGCAGCACCCGTTTAACGGATTCTTTTCCACCATTTCAAGGAACTAACTCTCTCTCTCTCCCCATTCTCTACGCCATTTCAGCTCAATTCATAGTTCCATCACAAAATTGCTTTCCATAATCTTGGATTACATGGTGCACTAGAGTCGGCACTGCACAGCCGTATGGTCGAGTTCGTTCCTGCATTCGTCACGATTAGACGTTCCCTTCCAACGGTAATTTCATCAGACAGGGAGGGGGCGCTGACGGTGGGGCCGGTCAAAGTGAAACCATCATCATTGTCGCCTCCTCCGCATGATCGTCATCGCTTTGCGCGTCGCGATGCACCGTCATGTGTGACAACGGGCATCCGACAAGACAGAACATGCCGGCAGCAGGGGCAGATGCATCAGCGTTCGCTCGAGATTGCGAGTATGTGTGAGGGAGTGCATCATGGTCCCGCGGCATGGAAGAACGGCCGCGAACCGCGAGTCTCTCGCAGCGAAGCACTTAAGGAGATTTATTTATATTTATAAGAAGCTGCTTGTTTTCTTGGCGTGGCTCCCCCGTCCCTCGGCAAAGGTGTATCCACACACGTGCGTGTGCGTGCGTGCGTGTAAGGGAGGTGACTCCGTTTCATTGTTTCTTTTCTCTTTCTATTTTGGACCGAAAAGAGGAAGTACATGGGGGGAAGGATTCGCTGTTTGAAGTGGAATTCGTCGGCTGGCATACTGCTGAGGGGGGAATGCTAGCGCCAGCGCCATCATCGTTCCAATGCACGGCACGCAGCACACTGAACGGCTGCTGCTCGCATTGCTGGAGCGTTTTGCAGATTGACGGGCAAAGGATTCGCGCTGTTCAAGTGACTAAGCACGACTATCTAGACGATGACTACAAGGTCGTCAGCATTGAGTCGCGAACCGAGACAACCAGAGACACGTTACAACTCGTAAGCTTCAATGGTCCTAGTTCTTTGAGCTGGTTCAATGCTAGTTGCAAGAAGTTACCAAGAATGGTAAAAGAGGAAACAACGGCAACTCAGCATGACGCCTGTTCCAGTGCTAAACGCATTCGCTAGAGTGGCCCTTACTGGTCTGTGAAACCTGCAACACGGGATGAGAGGATGGAGGCATATCATGACTCATTGCGCTTCTTTGCAAACCGGTTGTACTTACCTCGCGCGAACGATTGGTGGCACAGCTGTGGCCAGCGCGATGGGGCTGTTGATTGCTCCCGTGATAATTCCTTTTATGAAGCTGCCGCTAGTTTGGCAGATGAATAATGGCACTTCTCTTGGGGTGCGACCGAAGAGCGGCCGGGGCTGCTAATCGACGGATCCGAGGGATTAGCCAGATAAGGGCGGTCACACCGCGTCAGACACCCGGCTCGGCTGCAGCTTGTGATGGTCGATAACGATTTGCGACACTTTTAGCACAGTTTTGCGATAAAAATCACGCACAACAACGCAGGAGGGGCCACTCCGGAGTGCTAATGATGGGTTACCGCTGGCACACGTACACCTTATCCACGCAATTCGCGAGCTTCATCTGGATTCTGTGGGAAATGCGGTGGGCGCTAGTTTCCACAGTATTCTGGCCCCGTCTGTGCTGTGCTCAAATCGATACCTCCGGCGGTCGCGACAGCACGTTCTCGGTGGGGCACGCACTAGACACGCACGCACAAACATGCACACGCTTGCGCTCGTCGTCGAAGGAGGAGGGAGAATTTTGCACAATGACCGCGACCACCAGCGAATCTGCAGATCCCCTGGCTTGCACTTTTCACTATTCCAAGCACCTTTTAACGGAGGAAACGGATGGGGAACTGGATGGGGATTTTAAGACGGTGGCCACCGCACGACGCTGACTTTTCTTTTTGGAGAACTTTTTTGACGGAAAATACTTCGGTGGCCAAGATCCGCACCACGACGGTGTATCCGTCATTCCGCACAAAGTACTCCACGTCTTGGATTCGTTGCTTCCCGTTACATCGTAAAAGGATGTAAAAATTAGAAGAATTTAGAGGAATTACTCACTTTTTTACAGCGATTTCTGAACTCGGAACGGGTTTCGAACCTCGAACCGGAGACCAAACAATACACGCGATTTCCACGCACACAAATGCAATAATTTTTGGTCTCGCTCTTCCGCGCCTCTTATGCGGTAGAGCGAACGAGAGAACACTAGAGATACTAGCGCCCTCTATAGGGCAGAAGTTCACCACTGCCCACTCAGCAAAACTGAACGCCTGAGTTTACGAGGCCTGCTTCAGCTTTAAAGAAGCGGCTGATCGATGGTTTTCCAGCGAATTTTGGTATGTGACTCGTCCTTGTTAATATTAAATGCTTAGCCTTTGTGTTGTGCCTTTGTTCGCTTTATAAATAATCGCTCAACCTGCATCGTTTACATCACCGCGGTTTTGCAAGGTGAGTATGCTTGAATAAGTTTTGCTTCATATTATTTGCTTGGCTCTTGCGATATTTGAACCAGCCGTTCCTTTTAACCCAGAAAAAACAATGGTTCGGAACGCTGCAAAACAACTGAAAATGATAACGAAAGGATATTATTTACTAAGTGACCACGCTAGCACAATTGATTTTTGTACAACTTTATTATTAAGCCACGCCATAAGATATTTTGTAAATTTCTCCCCTCATCTCAATCAATGCGGAAATGATCTCACCGATGTTGTTGTAGAACATTCCGTACAGTGTGATAAGTGAGATTAACTTGATGATGATAAAATCCCGCAAACTCACACCTGGTCGTCTGCAAAACGTTTGATAGTAAAACTCAAAATTATCGACGGTTCAGGATAGGTCAAGGTACTGGATCGATCAGACGATCGGCTTATCATGCTGACGCACGGTGGAACTTGTTGTTCAGGTGGACAATAAATATGCCAATCTACGGCTGGATTATAACGATAAGATTCGGCTAATCTGCAACGCAGTTGACATAACAACCGTATGGTGGACGGTGGCCAGTAGCCAGCATGAAAATCATTACGTTTCACTTCTTTTTTATTGAATGCATTTGAGAGCCCATCGATGCTCTGGTTCAAAAGTCCATAAAATCACGATCGTAAAACTGTTTAGCTTTTCTATTTGTCAGCACCTTACTTCTAACGATTGACTATGGTCACACTCGATGGCCTAGCAACCTGGGCCGGTCACTCCAGTCAATTCACAGATGACGCTCGCGAATCCATCCTGGGCGCGATCTTGCAGAGTCTGGTCGAATACCTAGAATCGATCGCGAATCGAAATGTAAGCCATGGTTTATGGGGCGATGGTGATGTTACTTACTCCGTTAAATACAATCGTTGGAATCCAGGCAGGGGAGATCGCATGCGTACGGCGTTCAGCTTCCAGCTGCAACTGGGTACCAAGCTGTCCTTCCACGCATGCCTCGGCAGTGTTTAGATTAACACCCGAACGGAAGGCACACTGGGGAACACAAAAAAATGTAGAATTCAATCGATTTGTAGTTTGAAATCCGAATTCTAATTTCTACTTACCTCCCATCCACGTGGGTCGGCAGCGAAGTCCATTTGGCATCCGACATAATTCACCTTGGCTTGCTGGGTCGGTAGCAGGTTGAGAATGCATGACTGCACTCGGTTACCCTCGCATTCTGCCGGTCCATGCTGGCACGTGAAGCTCGCGCCATTGTTGATGCTCTGGGGATTGAGAAATTTGTGAACCACATCTCTTAGCACGTTTCACCTGCAGTGACGCAATGCCTAGCCATTGTGGCGAACAATCCGACCACATTTCCCAAACCATTCCACATCAATCAGAGCACGGGGTATTTGCAATTGGCGGGGTGCGAAACTAACTTACACTGACCTTTAGGGCGTGGGAAGCTGCTATGAAGCCAAACCAGATCGACCAGATTCATAATCCACGCTCTCAGTGAAGCAATCTGCATAATGCCTTGCCTTGATTTGAAGGTCGCTACTTCATATAATATTTTCAAGAGAGTTTCTGTTACACGAAGTTTCTGTTACACGAAAGGACGTGTTTACGTGGTACCGATTTCGCCATCGCTACAGTTAAACAAATAACGAGAAAACAAATAGATTGCGACGA